>NW_008601194.1:31177-98052 GCF_000691845.1 Merops nubicus | reverse complement strand
ATTCCAAGCCTCAAACCACAACATTATAGCTTCCTGGAACAGGAATGCTTTCAAGCTAGAGATGGAAAAATAGGGGAAAAAATTCTCTTACACCTAGCTAGGAAAATAATCTCTTTCTGTATGTGTATTTACTGTCTGCCCATTCCCTTCACAGAATTATGCTCTAGATCCTTACCTCAGTTCCATGGACTATCACCAGCGTGTGAATCTTTACTTCCACCTCGTTCTGCTGCAGCTGCTGAAAATTCCCCAAAGCAAACAAAGTTTGCTTAATATATGTCCCAACAGTTAATGTCTGTCTCCATGTCCGTAACAGTGGATTTCACCACCTCAGGACCATGAAAATCTAGATATTCCATCAGTGTTCCCCAGAACATAGCCTGCACTATCTGGCAAAGCAAATATATTTACAGAAAATATAAGTTAAATCATATGCAGGCCATAAAGATTCAAAATATTTTTTTAAAATATGTATACACTTACAAATAATAGAAACTTCTAATTACCACAAGGATGACATTTCTTTAAATACCAGATTACGCTATCCTGATTCTTTGTGAAAATGTTTTCAGAAGAAATGTCTGAGAATTAAAATTAATAGTCCTTCTGGATACTAAAAATAGTAACTTAACCATACAGGCACTGATGATCTCTCTCCTGAGATGATGCCATGTAATGGACACCCGGTCTGTGACTAGGGCTCCCAGGATCTACAACAATAGAAATAATAACATCACCTATGACTAAGTTTATTTTTTTTTTAGCTCGCAAATGTAATATTGCCAACACCCTTCTTGATTCTGTGCTTTTGCTCTCTGATATGGTTGCCTACTATCTGACAACGAGTTGTATGTCCTGTCTGTAGAGGAAGATATGGCTTTAATTACCAGTTAGGTTTATTACTGCCATTTTAATATGACAACCCTGATGATTTTACAGTGTGTACTCTCTTGATCCTGCACATGGAATGCCTCACCATTGACACTTGATGACCATCATGAAAGCTGTCTCTTGGAGACACAGGGAAGGAGACATTACAAAGCAGGGACTTGTCCCCTTGTAGTAATCCCAGTGTGAAGGAAATAGGAAAAAAGTAGTCTGGAACAGTTATGCGGCTCAAACTCAGTACAGCAGAAACATGCAAAACAGTTTTAAGCAGTGCAGTTATGACTCTGAAAGTGCGGTACAGATTTAAGAAAGCTAAGCTATGTTCATAAGCATAAGGTGGTGGTGTTAGTTAGCAGAAACACTGATGTATCAATGAAACCCTGACACAGACTCGGTTGTCCAGCTCTGGTATCTGGTCTTATGAAAGTAGTATTTATTAAAGGGCTGTTATTAGTAGTTCTACAAATTATCTTTTGCATGTTGCATGAGTTACGTGGTGGTACTTATAAACTGGGTGCTTATAAGCATTTTGTCCTCTTTACAATAAAGATACGAACGATGCATTTCAGTATGTCTTTCCTGAGTCATCTTTGATTAATTAGAACTTCTTTCCTCTTTGTCCTTCATTTGCTGGTGTTGAGTGCTTTACACTACTTTATAACTGTTAGTATACTTTTTTTTACTACAGTCTTGATGCTAGTTAGCAAGGATGTTATGCATTGACTGAATGCTCAGGGGGTACAACGAGGGGTATATATATATAATTTATTTTGTTAATGACAGCATTTTCTAGAATATATAACTGGAAGATGATGATGAAGAAAAGTGCAAATATGGTTACTTTCAGATTAAATCATTATCACAGGACCCTGAGTTATCAAAAACTACTGTTGTAATGCCCACCTTAAACTGATACTGAATTGTAATTGGGACAGTCAAAAGTACGGTGAATATTACAGCTACTACGTGGTGAAACAAAAATTTAATAGAAAGAGATGTCATTAGGTTTTTGAGGGAGATTGTATCTGTAGGCATCTAGCTCACAGTAGCTACTTCTGAAATACCTGATCTGCAAAATCTCTGTGGAGACTCTAGTCTGACCCTAGTGGCAGTCTTACGGGTTGTGTTTCAGTGCATTTCAGGATGAAAAGGCACAACTGAACAATGGAATATGCAGAACCCTCTATCTTCCTTTCCCCATCAAATAGCTGATGGATTATGGATTTTTCATGCTTTTGATCAGGAAACAACTAAGAGGGTGACTAGCAAAAACAGAATAATGTGTGTGATTGGGTCAGTGTGGGTTTATTGAGTATAACAAATTGCATTTTGTTTGGAACCCTGGCATATAAGATCCCACTGTGGGATGTGCATGCCGGCAGTACGTAAAACTATGCAGATCTTTCCTGAGTTGTCAGAGCTCCCTGGCATGAGATGTTGACTTCCTTAACACAAAGCAAAGCCCTAGGCACATCTGCCATTCCAACAGCTGCCAGAGTCTGAGAAAGCTGCATTAACCAAAATAAAAAAGTTCAAAAGTGCAAGGAGTTGCATTGCAGGTACGGTTAAAGTTATTAGCCTGATAATAGCCTGTGCATAAGGGATCAAAGGACTGGAAAGTGATAACAGCTCCATCTGTTCTTGCCAAAAGGAACCAAAGTAGAAAATCACAAATTTCTTACTGTATTTAGTACTCAAGGTGTATGTTCCCTTGACTGGCTTGCTTAGATTTCCAATACAAAAAAAAAAAACCACTTTAGTAAAATACTGCAAAACTGCCATAATTTTAATCCATACTTATCCATATTTTTTCCTAGTCCATCAGTGGTTAGAACACTTTCTGTTGTAGCTCACCCACACTCTTAACTGCATATATAGTATAGAATTGAAAGTGGCTCCATTAACTGTCATTTGGGGCTTCATATTTATTGTTTTATAGCATCAGTTGTGCTCACTTTGCAAGCAAAATATAGTTTATTTACTTTAAATGTCAATTCTGCAAATTCAGCTTGTGAACTGGGAATAACGGGTTTTTTGGTTTTGTTTTTTTTTTTTTTGAACTGTAGTGTAACCCTGGCAACAAATGTTGTGAATTGGCAGAAATTCCCATAGCTGAGTTGAAGAAATTAACTGGTCCAAAGTCTAAACAGAGAACATATTTCAAAACGTTATGGATTATATGCGAAATAAAAAGGATTGTGCTCCTGTCACTATGGTATTTCAGAGCCAGTTGAGCTGCAATAATAAAAAGTGTTAAAATGTATTTATATCAATCAATTGAGCAGATCTAATTTGTGATACATGTACAAGAAGAGAGAAGAAAATTTTGTTAAGTCTTTCATTATTCCATTGGTCTAAACTGAATTTGTGTGGACTAGCCAGTGTTACTGTGATCACACTCATGTTTGTGGAGTAAAACTCAGCATTGATGTGAATGATGATTTAAATTACACCACTTGATCATTTCTCATGTCTTTTTGATCAACCAGTACTTGATGAACTTATCAATGTTATTCATATCTTGACACATTTTGACCCAAACTATTGTCTAGCAGATGTAGCCATTTATTTTGGGCTGTATTTTAACAAATTTGACTTCAGGTGGACCACTTTAACCTCTTTTTTGCACTGTACTCTTAACAGTGTTGTGCAATTTAACAGAATCTGGACTGAAGGTCGAAAGAAACAAGAATCAGAGAAGATCGGATAAAGCTGATAATATAGGGAATAAGATAAAAAGACTGAAATCTGTTTATAGGTACTAAATGGTGCCTTTAGAAGCTCTTCTGCCATATCCCTTGCTTACATTAGAAATCCAAATGTAATATTCATCTCTGATGGAGGCCTTCACTGAAGCACTTTGATTAACTCCTTTGAGAAAAGTTAGTTTTTTCTTGGGTCTCAGACAGTATTTTTTTGGGGATGAGATGGACTGCTCACTGAATTAAAAGCAAAGAAGCAGAACTGATGTTGAGAAGATTTGTATTTCTGTTATTTACTGATATGATATTGTCATTGGACTAAACGCTGAGCTGAGTGTAAAGAGGAGTAACTGCTTAGGCATCCAGTCCAACATAACAGTCTACAAAAGACTACTCTATTAATTACAAAATATATTTGTCTCTTTAGTAAGAGCAATAAGACTGATCAAGCCTCCTCAGCAATGAAAAATCAGACAGTCTAGAACACTGGTATGACAATTACGTATGATTTAGGACATAAGTACAATGACAATAGCAATAAAAATCCCCATTTGTGAGACACTTTATCAAATAATCATCTAAAGGCACCACACAATAAAACCATAAAAAAAATGAAATCGAACAGAGCTATGGGCTTGATTGAATAGAAATCATTGATAGAATCATAGAATCATTTAGGTTGGAAGGGACCTCCAAGATCATCAAGTCCAACCATTGAGCCATTAGGGCTCTAAAGTCCTCTGCCAAAACAGATCAGAATCTGTCAGGGTTGGAAGGGACCACAAGGATCCTCCAGTTCCAACCCCTCTGCCATGAGCAGGGACACCTCCCACTAGATCAGGCTGCCCAGAGCCTCATCCAGCCTGGCCTTAAAGACCCCCAGGGATGGGGCCTCAACCCCCTCCCTGGGCAACCCATTCCAGGGTCTCACCACTCTCATGGGGAAGAACTTCTTCCTAACATCTAATCTGTATCTACCTGCTTCTAGTTTTGCTCCATTGCCCCTAGTCCTGTTGTTACTTGAGATCCTAAAAAGTCCCTCCCCAGCTTTCATGTAGGCCCCCCTAAGATACTGGAAGGCCACACTAAGGTCACCTCGGAGCCTTCTCTTCTCCAGACTGATCAGCCCCAACTCTCTCAGTCTATCCTCACAGCAGAGCTGCTCCAGCCCTCGGATCATTCTGGTGGCCCTTCTCTGGACACGCTCCAGCAGCTCCACGTCCCTCTTGTAATGGGGGCTCCAGAACTGGATGCAGTGCTCCAGGTGGGGTCTCACCAGAGCAGAGTAGAGGGGGAGAATCACCTCCCTTGACCTCCTAAAAATATAATAATAAAAAAACTCTACTTTCATCTCTTGAGGTTTAGCTGAAAAAAAACCTTCATCTCCTGAGGTCTAGCAGAAAAGCTAGAAATCTGCTTTGGAAGCTTAGTACTAATACACTGGAGACAATATTTTTTCTAGCTAATTCTACATTTGTTCTGGCATGGCACAGAAAAGAGTGCCTGAAACAGTAGATTGAAACTGATACAGAGAGTACGGTTGCCACCTTCCAGTCAAAAAAAAATTTAATGGTTATAGAAATAATGTCTCAAATTTGAAGAATAGTGCAAGAGTTCAGCTCAGATAATTTCCAATTCTTTAGCTATTTTATCTCCATTTTTGATATGCTGCCTTCCGTCTTTGCTTCAAATTCATGAAGGAGGCTGTGTTGTATGGCTAAGTCACACAACAGTTTTGTCCTTTATCCTGCTCACCCAGTCCTAAGTTTATTTCTGTTGATGCTGAACATCATGATCCAGCTGTATGATGTAGTTAGGTCTGTTAACCCAAATGCAGTCAAACCTTTCTGTCCCTTCTCCATATGCAAGAGCAGGCAAACCAGAGACTGTCAGTTTTCCTCTTGGCAGATATAGTAGGTGAAGACACTTAAACATAGGAAGTGTCATCAGTAATGACTTATTCCACTGCCCACTAGAATATGAGTTGGGAGGAAAAAAGTTCTGTTAATCATTCTTAGAACTTTCTTATTTAGTGAAGCACATAATAGTCAACAAGGTTTTCAAAGGTAAAGAAAAGATTAATATATGGAAAACAGGGTTTTGTAGATGCTTTATGTTTCACTATCATAAGCAAATGTGATTAATAAAAAAACCCATAAAGCACAAATATACACAAAATTTTTATGCGTTACTTTCTGAATATAAAGAGAAATAATATGCCTCTACAAAACTGAAAAAAAAAAAAAATATATAGAATGTAGTTTTTCCATTCAAGTATTAATTCCTATAATTTGATAGAAATGTGTCTTCAAAAATTATTTACTGTAATACTGTGTGCCAAGCTGTGGAATAAAAGTATATTACTGATTAATTTAAATAGTTCTTCCTGCCCAGAAGAGTTGAACGATTCTTCCCAGAACACTTAAAAGGCTACTAGGCAGTTATGCATTTTGGAAAATAAAAGCTATCAGCAGGCTTTTTTGCTTGGGTATATTTGTTTGGGTGTTTGGAAATTTGGGGAAATTTGGGAGAATTTTTGGAGAAGGAGAGATGTTTGGATTTTGAGGCTTTTTTTTCCCAATTGCTAGAAAGTGTATGCCAACATCTGTTGTGAGAAAGAATCCCGAATGGAGTTCATTGGGACTGTTTTATTATTTGAAGGGTGAAGTAATGAATAATGAGTCTTCGTTAAACGCAGAATGCGATCATGACTTTCACCCTCCCCCCCCATTTCTAGATTTGTAGTTCTTTGCACTGGCTTTACTGGTTCCATTGATAAGGAAATATGTCAGCCATAAGGTCCTGAAAAAATGTGTCAGAATCAATAATTGATACTTCTGAGTGTAGGTTAATGTTTATTTTATTGCTATTGACGTCTAGGAGGTTGTATCTACACAGAATGCAAATACAATTTCTGGGCATCTAAGTCTGTCCAATTCATGCATTTAGACAGTCTACATACTGTCTCACCAGGAACTAATGCAGCAGGAGCTCCAACCATACTCTCTATCTATGGCTCAGAACTCTGAAATAGATGTGCTGTGAGGAAATGAGCTAGAATGAAGCTCTGAAGAGTAATAATGGCCATTAGAAATAAGTAACAGCCATGGTCAGAATGGCCATAGGAACAGTCATAAGGGCTTCCGGCAATAGCAGATCGAGACCAGTGAGAAAATGGACACTGACAGTTGAATTTATTCAAGTTTTTAATTTTCACGGAAGTATATGGAGTCCCTTGGTAACGACCCTCCATCTTCCGTTCAGGCAACCAAGAGCACATTTCCTTGACAGGTAGCAACTGGCGAGAGAAATCAAAGCTCGTGAAACAGAAAGAATGGGCAGAACAAACTGGCAGGACACCAAATCCAGAGATTGACAAAGACTTTGTGTTACATTTTGTAGGTCACAAAAAATCAGCCAGACCAAAACTGAATTAAGTGCTTCCTGAGGCTGAAGGTCAGCAGATGTGGTTTTATATCTCACCTGTGATACCTGTGCAGCTGGAGAAGCCTCTAGGCTAACCAACTGCTACAAGCTTTCTGTGTGCCTATCCTTCACATGTAGCATGAATTGGGCAACATACGAGCACCAACCTAAGGGGAAAAAAAAAAAAATACAAAACAAAACAAAACAAAACAAAAGAAAAACAAACAAACAAACAAAAACCAAACCAACCAACCAAACAAACAAACAAACAAAAAAACAACAAAAAAGACAACTCTCATTTCCATGCTCAATGATACCTGTGTTGTTTATTGGGTACAACAAATAAGCAATAAGGTCAACAGAACTTTCCACCTGTATCCTTTTCCTCAGTTTCAGCAGTCACTGACATTTCTCCCATGTTTGAACAATCTTACCTTCAGTCCTCTTTATTTGCATGAAGCCAGACAGTGCATAGAAAAGGTGCTGGGTGAACAAAGACATCTCTAAAGTTATCACCATTGACAAGTTTCATCAGTTTGATCAGTCCAAACCGCATTAATTCTCTTGTGTGAATTCTGTCTGAGCAGCACAGTTCAATCCTAGAAACTGTTTACTAGATGACTATCCAGGCAAACGGTGCTTATGCCAGGTGGCAGTTAAGGGGGGGGGAGGGGAAGTGATCTGTGCAAAGAGTGCATTCTTCTGTTCAACAACAGAAAGCAAACATTCATGTAGAAAAGCCTATAAAAGGGTTTGACTTCTTTAACTTTGAAAATAAATTTCAGTTCTGTAGATATTAGAGGCATTTGCAAAAGACCAAATCTGTTTTCCTAAATGTAATGAATAAACATGTAGGTTTCTTTTTGCCTTTTTTTTTTTTTTCTCATCAAGGCACTTTAAGCTATTGATTTAAAAAAAAAACAGAAACCTTATTTTTTTACTCAATGGATATTGTAAAATATTAATGCTTGTGGCTTTGGACAATTTTGTAATACGCTTCTGTAAAAATGTGGTTGAATTTTATCTAATTTTAAGTCAATAGGAAACCAGAAAGATTCTTGAAAGCATTTTGCAGCAGTTGCAGACATTCATTGAATTCATTAATCTTTCATTAGCATTCATTAAATACCCTTGCTGGAATATTAGTCACCATCAAGAAATACTATGCTGACTGTTTGTACTGGTAGTTGGAAATTTTACCTCTAGATAGATCAGAGAGAGACTTTCCTTACTTTTCTGATCTAAAGACACTGATAACAAACTTCTATTAACTTCTGTAACCTCTTAAAGGAAATTGTGTTCTGAACACACAAAACTGTTGTTTTGAAAACTCAAATCCCTGGGGCTGTTCTCCAGCTCTGCATTACTGCAAAAGTTTTATGGAGGTTTGTTTAGGTTAATTGACGGGGCATACTCAGAACAGTAGCAAGTGTAATAATCAGAAGTGCTCTCAGTTTCTTGTTGAGGCAGAATGATCATGAAAGAGCAGATCCTGGTCCACCTGGATTGCTTTTTTGACTTCACAACAGTAGATCCAGAATACTAAAAAGAAACAGACAGCCTGTGTAGGCATATCAGCTATTTTAGAGACGATAATTTGCTTTTTTTTTTTTTTCTAATTCACATTGGAAGAAAGAAATGCTTCACTGAAGAAAATCTTACGTGACAAAATTCAGTTTGACAAAGTTCAGCCTGGGGCAGAATACCCACTCTAAACTTTCAGTTCTACTTCACATTCTTTTCTTGTATATCTACAATTACTATGTCTTCTTGTGGCTCCCAGGTTATCACCTTGTAGGACGATCAAGAAAAAAGACCATTTTTTGCACCATTGGGTTTGATAGAGTTGTGCAAACATGCAGTGCTTCTTTTTGGAGTCATTCATATCCTGCCATGGTAGTCATACTGATCTAACTGGTTGGATAAAACATCAAAACTTTTTCTCTTCCTATAGAAACCAAAAATATTATTTACAGATTTAATAGTGTTCATATTTAGTGATGACATTGTCAAAGACCTTTTTGTCCAGGGCTTGAAATAAAGTATATACATGCAATGGCTTGCATGTATATACTTTCACAAGTCCTTTCCATTAATGACAGCTTAAATATGAAAGTATCCAAGGACTTCAGCCAAAAAAAAAGGATTTGTCACAGGTACAGTCTGAGAAATCTACACTGTAATAATACTTTACTTTGAAAATTAGAGGTCCTTCAGTGACTGAAATTAATTTTGAAAAAGACCTTTACCTGTAGCTCTGCTAACATTCTCTTTTAGCATACTTCATTTTGCAGTACACGATCTTTTTAATGACAATGAAACATATATGCAATGTTTATGATCTCATTTAATGCCATTTTTAAATGAGAAAGTTATTAAAATATTAGTCATGTTGCAGCTACTAAAAAGTGAGAGGAATCACAAGAGCAAAGGCCTAGTCAGAAAGCTTTGTGTGATGCTATTAAGTGAATCACAAGGACCAGTCTTTTAGTTTTTTACCAAGGCCTATACAGGAGGAATGAAGTTCAGACCAGATATGTATGATACGTGGGACTCTGCATTTCTCTTTGAGTCTTACATAAAAACTCTATCTCAAAATGCTTGATGGAATTGAATACAATTTAACAAATTGGCTACAATGTAGTGAATGAGTTGCAAATTAGTAAATTGACATTTGCTTGTACAGCTGATAGAACATTTAAAGAAAGGGTATCTAAGCAGTAGGTGCTGTGATATGTGGCACACCTGTGAGAGCAGCCACCCCTAGTTTGGGATTTGAAAGGCATGAGGACAGACTCTGGGACATGTAGGTGGAACAAGGAAGAGAGAGGAATGGGAAGCTGAAGTAGCTAAGAGTTGTTTGAACTAACTCTCATTGTTTTTGTAGCTTTAGTTAATACCCGGAGGTGTCACCATTGGCACCAGTACAGAAGAACCAATAAGGGGAAAGAAGGAGGGGTGTGCACCAAGAGCTAATATATTTTTTAGTTTATTTTTTTGTTTTGCATAGCTCCATCAGAACCTGGAAGACTACAGTGATGGGAAAAATACATAATATGATAAAGCTTCGTAACCAGTATGTTTGATTGAACAAACCAATGAAGAGATAACTTTTGAAAGCTTTACAGCTTGGAAAGCTGTTAGCAAGCTGGTGTCCCCTTCATCATTTTTAATTTTACTTTTACTGCCCTTCATTTGCTTTGACGGGTTGATGTTGCCATGGTGCAGTTGAAATTCTCATAAAAGTGCTGTTACCCTTTCAAAATGGCTATTTTTTCCTAGGGTTTATACCACATTTTATGGTTATGTCAGGAGGTTTACTTGGTTTATGAATTCTCCAAGCTCTGAGACTGCTCTAAAAACTCTGGGTTGCAGTTCAGCTTTTGCCTTTTAATTTGTGAGATTTAACAACTACTACATCAGGGTGTTATATCCCTACATAATTATAAAACTTATTTTAATTGTATCCTTTTGTTAATAAGAGTAAATAAAATTTCAGCTTGTCCCTCACCTCTTTGATCTGTAGTTTCTTTAACACCACCAAAAAAAAATGGCTTTTTTGTTTTTTTCTGACTGAAGCTGTTTGGTTCCTTTATACTCTAATCTCCCAACTTTAAATGATTTATCTCATGTAGGAAAATAATTTTAAAAGGTCTTTCTACTTTCTATAAAATATCATACCCAGTGTTCACAGAGATACTCTTATGCTTGCAGTGGAAGTTGATTCATGTCAGATGTGAATTGGTCCCATGGCACTTTCGCAATCACAATTAATTTCCCCTTCACTTGCTCTGTGGGAATTTAGGTTAAGGATCTATAGAGTGAAACTCTTGTCAGTGGTGTTGTGAGTCAAACATTTGGCAAGGTATTTTTTTAAGGAACATACATGCTTCAATAAACCCAAAATCCTCTTAGTAAGGAACTAACTTTAAGAACTGTGCGACATGACCCCTACTCAGTGTGAACTACAGCCCACTTTCACAATCTGAGTTGAACTTTGAGGTGGGAGAGGATGGAAAAGGCAAGAAGAGACTTCTAGAATTTGCAGTAAGGTCTAGGAAAAAATCCTCAGGAAAGATACGCCCTCTAAGAGCAGCTGGTGAGATTAATGCATTAATTACAATTTCTCTTATTGTTCTGCAAGAAAAAGTTAATTTAATAAGTGCACTGTAGCTGACTTTCATAACAGTGCTTGTGACTGAAGGAAAATTTCAGACACAGCTCTATTGAATTCATATTTATCGCCTTCAGCATAACTAGGAGCAAAAATCAGAAACTCTGATTTGCTGTCTCTTCCAAAAAGGCCTCCTGGAAGTCTCTGGGAAAAATGTTAAGTAGTATCATTAAAGGTAGCACAAAGTAATCCAAAGAAAAATGCAAGTTGCACCTGGACATAATTTCTGAATAATCAAATTTTTGAGCCATTCAGACCTGGTTTGGTCCATTTTCTGGCACTAGCATAAAATTAAATGAGCAAGAAACATTTATATGTCAAATAGGAGTAAACAAGCAAACAGGGTAAGACCCAGGGTCAGCATCTTGCTACTACAGGTAGGATCAGATACATCAACTCTTGTGAGCAAAATAATGGAAAAATGTGTTGACAAGGAAAAATTAGGCATAATTTCATGACGTTTTAGGGAAAAACTAAAGAAAATCTCAGATATCTACACCTTGGGAGAACTACACTGTATAATGTGTAGTAAATCTCTAACAGGAGCAGCTATTTTTACTACCTCTCACAGCCTTGCTTTTATTTCCTTCTACATAACTATTTTACACTATAGTGTAATTGACCAGTACTGTCATGTATACATATATACATATTATTTGTGTGTAACATAAGGACTGTTTCCTCACGCATAACTGAGATATATCATCTAAGCAATAGAAGACCTCAAATAGTTTTCCTGAATTTATTATGCACCGAAGTAGTTTTCCCCAGATTTGAATAATACATTTAAAACTCTGGAATTTAGACGAAAGCTTGTCTTTAAAAACACAGATCAGAAAATTGCATCTAGGTATATGAGTTGTGCACAACTAGATTGATCGGGTCATCTGAATAAGAAACTTATATTTTCTCCCATTTGCTCTTCTAATTTAGGGAGGAGTGAAAGGGCAGTGATAAACCAATGTTCTTGATTTAAAGATATTATTACAGCATGACATGGGGTTTTTTTCCTCCTAAGTTAGTAGGTTTGTTCCCATCACTCTTGCCAGTGTCCCATGCAGGTCTATATAGTTATTTTATTTTAGCTGAATGACAGTTTGAATGTCATTGTAATCATGATCTGTCCTTAAAACTGTATCATTTTGTTTTGATCTTGTTAAGTACTTTACTCCTTGATTGCCTTTCTGTTCAACCAGAAGACTTACAATGGCAACCACAACACAACTGAAGAACAATTAATTATATCAGTCACAGACTCTCATAATAGAGTACCTTAATAAGTGCAAGTTCTGTACTTCTTGAAAGCACAAGATAAATTAGGTTCATAGTCCATTATTTGAGCACGGGTATCTGACTTACGGCAAATCGATCTGAAAGAGTATTGTAGTATTGTATTTTATCTTTCAGAAATGTGCTTTCTAAAAGTAAGATATTTACTTCTGTTGCAGTAAAGGATTTAAACAGAAGAATTTCTCTCTAATGTTTGTTGAATTGTACTAGAATGATGAGGTGGAACAGAGCCATACATCAGACAACCAATGTGAAAAACTTAGTTCTGTATTTTGTTTCAGGAGGGAAGGCTGAGCATAGAATGCCCAATGGTTTTGCCAAGAGCACTCTTTCTTCTGTATTTACCAAGCTATATCTGCAGAGAAAGTGACATCACTCTTAAAATTTTTCTGCTGCTGAAATTTATGGATGTACAGATATTCTTTTAGAAAGAACATCACAAAAGCAGCACTAGAGACTACATTTCTCTAGCTCTGTAGAACAGCTGAAATGTAGAGAAGCAAGGCAGTTGTTTGGTGTTGTTTTGTTTGTTTGGTTTTGTTGTAGATGCCCTATCAGTTTGTCCTCTGTCAGGCAGAGAGCTGAGAATGGGTGAAAATGGAACAGTGGCTTTCTTCCCAAGCCTGTTGTTTAGTTTTGGGGTTTTTTTTTGTTTTTGTTTTTGTTTTTGTTTTCTTGCTGTGTAGTAACAACTAACAAATGCTACAGGGTAGTGTTTACTCTGGTAACCATTTTCTAATGAGGAGTCTTCTATCTTAAGCATTGAACTGACACTAAGAACTCGTTTTTTGTGTGCCTGTCAGGCATCATCAGACAACCATCGGGTTTTAGTATGACCTGGAAGGGATTCATACTTACAGTGTAACATCTGAGAAATGCTATAATGCACTAAAGTTTCCTGTACAAGTTCCTTTCGTTTTGGCTCAAATAACACAGTTATATTCAATCATCATATGTAAACACTTGCTCCTAATCTATCCCACAAATCAGTCAATCCTTTCTTGGTATTTCTTGATCCATGTCTAGGATACATATAAGTTTTGAGACAATCAGTTACTCTTTATACAAAGTTTCTTAAGGTATAATTGGAAAAGAGGCTTACTGTGATTTTTTTGATCCTGTCTTACCAATCCCTTCATGCAACCGCCTCAGTGTCCTTTGTTGACATTTTTAACTCCTACTTCTGGAGCAGTGCTATTTCACTTATAATAAATGGATGAGATGGGAGGTTAAAAAAAAAAAAAGTATTATAAGGATGTAGCTCTCTGTTCTTCCTATGTTATCTACTCCTGTAATTCTTTGTATAATTTCACTTTCTAAATACTGAGCTGATAAACTGTGCTCAGTCACTCACCGTCTCCTTGGTGCTAGTGAGAAGGCGTTCTGCAGACTGACTGTCAAGTCAGTGAGATAAAGTGGAGACTTAGAGACAAAACCAAGATGAGTAAGTAAATCCTGGCTGCAAATGGGTCTACTAGAGCTATGGTTTCATAACCATTGCACTGTTAACAGGAGTTAAGTTCAGTGGTGCTGTTTCTACCTGTCATGGATACAGTGCCTACCTAACCAGACGGAGATAACAGGCCACATAAGTCCCGCTGCTAAAACAGATTTAACTGAGAGTAGTAGATATATGATATTCAAGGTAGTGACAGTGATTATTGGATAATGTGCATATACGTGGAAGCAGGAAGACCGAGAAAACCCTTACAGCTGCTTCGCCCATGTGTTAGGGGTCAATGTCTGTTGGGTGCCTTTCTCCTGTTTCTCTCTTGTATTAGAAAACAAATTTCAGCTCTTTCCTAAGTACTGGGCCAGATGCTGCGCTGCTATCACACCTACAACATTGCTTTATTCTTTGAGTGGCAGACACAAACTTCTGGCCTAAGTATCTGTAAGTAAGTGAAATTAGCAGGGAAGTGCATCCGTGTAAAATTATTACTGTTGTTGCAAGACACCTGACTTTTACATTTATGAAGCCACATTAGGAACGGGCTTCCTGAGTTGTGAGAATAATTAACTCCTCCCCTTCTTGAGAGCTGATTTTCACGTCGCACTACCTCTAGTATTCCTCTACGCTTTGAGTGCATCCTCGGTCAATCTATCTGTCTTCTGTGTGCTTTCCAGTGGTTCAGGATGGCAATAACCAGCTAACATATCTCCTTCTAAATGTTGGTGCTTCAACACATGAGACTATTCTATAATGTAGGCTTGCAGTAATTTCACCTTTCTGGCTTCTAAAAATATTTTTACCAACCAAGATTCCAGCTAAAGTTTTGGATTGTCCCTTGTCCTGGGGAGATAGACACATCTCAGTGTGCACAAAATAAACATGAGATTTGGGGTGAAAAATGGCTTTCTGAAGAGATTTTTTATGCCTGTTGCAATTGCAGCATGGGGAACAAACAGACATAAAGTGAACATGACCACTAGATACGTTATGATTTGTAGTTACAATAATGAGTTTGTCTGTAAGGTGCCCTTTTGGGAATCCTTTTAAGTATGTTAGTAAGGACAGTTTCCAAGATGCAGGAAAAATCTCCATAAAGATTACAGCCTAATGTCTAGCACTTAGAGACATTGCAGTAGGAGTACTACTTTATTAGACTTTCATTAAGTTTACTCATGGTGATTGATAGAGACTCCTTCCATGATGTGGAGATGTCCCCACAACTTCTTAAAATTTTGTGTGTTTATTGCTACTTTTTGAGTAACTCCTTTCTCAGAAGGGACCAAGAAGGCCTATGGTTTTAGCACATTTGTATATTGACAGGTTTAGTGGATCTGTGATGTGGCTGACATGACATTACTTCCGCAACTGAATATTTTACAAATCTTCTACTGGAATCCAATATCAACAATATGATACAACACAGAAGAAAATAAAATATATAGTATCGGGATGGGAATAGAGACAATATTTTTGCTGAAAAAAATACTTTCTGGAAAAAATCACTAGTGTTGATTTTCCTTCAAAAATATTATATTTGTTATATTGACGATATAGAGTTCATCTTATGCTTTAACAGAATCTTGTTGACATCAATCATCTTAATTGAATGTCTCTATATCATAAATGGCAAGATTAGGATCACAACAACAGCTGACATAGATTCAGCTCTGCTAGATCTAGACTTCTGTTTTGTGTGCACATGGATGTTAATGGAGTCCTCTGATCTGGAGAATTCTACACTAGAAACAATAATACAAGATAGTCAGTGTTTGCTTGTTTGCCTAAAATATATGCTTCTCTGGGTTGGGGCAATGACAGAGATTTTTGGGATGATCAGTGTTCAGAGGTATGAATATTTGTTTCTCATGATTTTGCAAGGCTGCTCTAAATGAACTATAGGTTAGTCCAGTCAGTCAATACAAAGAAATTGTCCTGTCTCATTTCTGAATCCAAAGTTGTTACATCTTTAAATTGTGGGATAGTTAATTCTGTTCTCAGAGTTTCGTCTCCAGCCTCTATTGCATTTTGAAGTGTCTGTGCCTGGTTTTATACCCTAGGCTTCCTAAGATTGGAGTTTGGGGATCCTGGAAGTGTGTTCCTGGTGAAGATTTTTTCTTGAAGGAAATTTATAATGAATAGCCGGGTGGATTCCGGTGCAGCTGAAGTGTCTGATACTAAGGCAAATGACATTGCTTGAAAATGATGGCCATGAAATGCAAGTATATTGCAAATCACTCAGCTGCAGAGTCTTGGAATAAGAGCACTGCAGAGCTGATGTATGGACTGATGTTGTCATTTAATGTGGTTTCCCAGCAAACCTTTCATAAAATTCATGACTGTAGCTGACCTCTGTTACTGTGTTCCTCTTAGGGGGAAAAAAAAGGCTATAACCCAGCTCTCTACAGCAGTGCACTGAAAAGTGATGTGTGATGTGAAGCAAGGTGAGAGGAATCATGTTCACTTCACCACAGACACTAAAGGTGAGCCTGTAGTCAAACAGTTGATTAAATGTCACAGCACATTGGACAGTCTTCTAGGCTGACGAGGTTTTATTCTCACCAGCTTCAAACTAGGAGACTGATTCAAATCACATTTTCTATCAGTTTTACACCATTGCCAGAGTTGCTTTACACCTATGAAAGTAAAAGCAGAATCGGCCATCAGCTGCTAGCAGGAAACACACAGCTTCTTTATGTTATTACCCCTACAAAATATGAGACAAGACACTATTTATAGTAATTTGCTCTTGTATTAGATATAGAAGCTCAGCTTCTGGTTTATGCATGGCTGTGAGTGCTGATGTTTCCTGAAATCTGCAATTCTGGCCTGTACTAGAAATTCTTGGCTTCTTGTGTAAAAACTGCTATACTATTTTTCACTTCCACCATAGCCTAGTGTCAAGGGACAGCTGCTGATGTTGTATGTTAAGTTAATGAATGCCACAGCAAGCTGAATCTGAGGGAAAAGGACTGGCTGACATGGTCATATCTGAGTCACCTCCACAGAAAGCTAAAAGCAGTGGAGTTGGGGGGAAATGTAGTAGCTAGAGGTGCTCAGGTACCATGAAAGTGTTAAAAGAGACAAAGAGTATCTAGTCAGACAGATGGCATATTTAAAAGGGAGGGGAGACAGATGTTGAAGAAGTGCTTGTTTTCATCCTTCTTCTGTGTAAAATGGTAAATCAAAATCTACCTTATTTCTACTTTGCTGTGTTTCACCTTCCCTCCCACTTCCGAATACCTCTTTAAATTATGATAACTGAGAAAGCATGGTCTTTCATAGCTAAGATTATTCCCAGATTTTGGGAAATGGAAAATTGACAGCTACCAGTGCACACTTTTGTCACTATTGCCTACCAAAAATAATTTAGTCCTTCCATTCCCTGAGATCAAAATAATCCACAAATATGTGCATAATTATTTTGTCCATCTGTGAATCTCTACTCTCCTGATGGAAATGATTTGTGAATACAGATTGAGGGTACTGTGTCTCACCTATTAAGATCACTTATGTAATCTTCATACTTACACTATATATCAGTAAAGCATGCCACGTTGTTTTTGCTTCTCTAGGAAGCCGTTATATTATTCCAGAAAGGTCTGTGGCATGGTTGAGAGCAATTGATTTCTTCTCCCTAACTACACCTTTTCTCTTCTGGTGCATGCGTATGCATGGGTGTGTGAATATAATGAGGGAGGTAAGGCGGGAAGAAGAGCATGTTTCCTTGGAGGAAAGGAGTCTCTTGTTCTAGTTCAGTGATGATGAGTTAATGACATAGGGTTTGCCTATTAAACAATGTGCCTAAAGATTAGCTACGAATCTCCCAATAGTTATTTGGTAATATGCGGCAGCAACTACAAGTAAGAGCTTCAACACTTACATCCATGAATAGTAATACGGTGCCATAGTGTAAAGAAAAATTACAATTTTTTATTCTAGTTCTCTCTGGGGTGTATATTCTTTGCCTGCTGTTTTATTTAATCCGTAGGTGTTCACATTTTGTAGCTATTTCCTTTAGCTTGTAGCTCTGAGGTCAGTCTAAGGACAAGATGTTCCTTACACAGACAAGTTATGAACAGTAACAAGTAGGCTGTGTAAATGCTTTTCTTCTGTGTCATTCTGAAAACCTAGCTTGGGAAAAAAAGAAAGTCTCATTCAGCTCAAGATTTAGGTCCTTAATTAACAAGTAGGCTGTGTAAATGCTTTTCTTCTGTGTCATTCTGAAAACCTAGCTTGGGAAAAAAAGTCTCATTCAGCTCAAGATTTAAGTCCTTAATTCAGATTTTGATGTTGACATAATTCTTTTGATGCCTCTGAGTAAATGACAATAGAATAGTTGAAACGTGATCCAGAGTCATCCCATGTAATCTGTAACTCTACATGTTGAGACTGGTTTCTATAACCACTAAAATGAACAGGACAGAATTAATTATTGTTTTTTTCCTATTTGCTATTTTTTTTTTTTTTTTTTGGGTGGGGGGTTGTTTTGTTTTCAAAAATTTCATGTAATTGTTTCTGTTTTTCAAATAATGTCTTCATTCATAAGCAGTGTTGTGGACCTTGCACCAGTACTTTGCTAGGATGTTAATACAAGTGTAATAGTTATGTCTACTGTTCTAAATATTTGCTCTGTGAAGGCAGAGGATTTTAACATCCAGCCAGAGCAATGATTAATAGAAACAGAAAGAGCAGTAGTACCACATTCAGCTCCTTTTTCTCTTTCTTCCTCTGGACAATATAAATGTGCTGGTGGTGCTAAATGCCTTCATTCATAAGCAAGTACAATAAAGATTAGTCTTTAATTATTTCTGGCATATGTCCTTTAAATTCAAAGCCTGTAAATCGCAATGGGCAAAGGGTAATATGTCTTAACAGGTTACACCTCTCAAAGGATTTGTTGATTGACATCAAAATTGTTTCCCCTCCCTCTCTTCTGACTGACAGAATGGCAGGTGTGAAGTGATGGCAGTGTGCTGTAATAATGTGTCAAAAGACCTTAAATCAAGACTAATGTGGCTTCAATGATAAGCTCCCAAACGTTTGTATGGCAGAAAATGGAACTGTAGGGCAGATTCGTCTTGGGACTCTTTTATCTTTATACTTCCTAAAAGCATTTTTTAGTTAGGGTTCTTGGATGATTGTGGCACAGCAGTTTTCTTGTGTATTTTTTCTTATAAAGTCATAATGAGGAGAAAAAAAATATCTATGTTTAGTACTGTGAAGAACTTACAACTAGTTTTTTTTTTTTTTTTTGCACAGCGATCTTCTAATATAAGCATAATCCCCAAACTGAAATAGATGGGAAAAATACTTGTTTCGGCATCTGCTGACGGACACGCCTTTGGACAAAACTCAATTTAGTGCTTGAAGAAACAGTAGAAAGGCAGTGAGCATAATTATGAGAATACACAGACAGTTTTGTGTGAGCCACCACTGGTTTGCAGAATTTTCCTGACTTACAGGGAAACTGAACTCACAGCCAAAAGGTTGATGGGTCATTAAAACTTCATTTTATTCTACAAGAGTAAGTCTTTGCATATGTAAGTATAAAAATTGAACAAAGAAGCAAGGAAGCTGCTGAAGTCCAGTTAAACGATGATATAAAAAAACAGAGACCCTGTGCAAGGAGTCCAGCAATGGTCTGAATTCAGCCCTAAGGTGCAGACAGATGTTCTCTGGCCTTTCCAGAGTTTCAAATCAGGGCCTTATTCCTCATTTTTTTGTGTTTTGAGGGAACCTGAGTGGAGTACTTGAGAGTACTATATGCACATTTTTTGTGCACAAAACTCAAAATGTTCTTACACGTTGTTACAATGTCTCTCAAGACAAGAGATTTTGCATTTGTTATAGAGGCTTAGACAGAATGTTATATGAATTTTAATGAGGTGAAAATGGCAGTCCTGTTTATATTTCTCTTCTTTGGAAACCAATTTTGGTTCGTGAAAACTGTAGGATATTTTAAGATAATCATTATCCAGAGAACTTCATGCTGAAAATTTATAGAAAACCTGCAATTGGATTTTTGGCATTGTCTATATAAGTGAAAGCTTTTCTGTATCAAAAAATGCAAATATGTATATTACAAATATATATATATGCACACACACAAACAGGTAAGTCATTTTATGATAAGTACAAGGCATGGGTGTGGGAAGACAGATTTTTCCCTTTAAGTTTACTACTGAGCATTTACACAGGATGCTAACAATGGATGGAAAACCACCACTGTTTCACAAATGGTATGTGAGCTGATACTGAAATGTGCTGGCCAGCACAATCCAGTTAGAAGTGAAAGAATGTTGTAGTAATACCATGTCAGTGTAGCGAGTGTATGAAGGTTAAAATAGAAACACTGAGTACGAACACCAGAGGCAAATCATTGCTTTCACCTTAGACAGCATTCACTATGGGTAAGAGATGAACTGTTTTGGTAGGGCAGGTGAAAGAAACTTCCAGGAATTCCTCACATGCCATTCCTGATCTTTAAAAAAAGCAACGGGTTTAGGTTATTCACTATTCACTCTGTGTTGCCAGTTTCCTCTGACCAAATTTCCTTGCTGTTTGATAGCCTGTTTGAAATGGCACGCTAATTTCATTTTATATATATGTTCTACCTTGTTCTGGTTTACCCAGCAATCAAGAAACAAATACTGAATACTGCTTGAAATTTGTTTCCACTGCTGAAGAGGGCAGCAGGAACTGGAGGGGTGTCAATTATTCTGCTGTCTCCTGCCTATGGTAACTTTAAGATATACAATAACAATTTAAAAAAAAAAAAAAAAAAACACCAACAAAACAACCAACCAAACAAACAAAAACAGCAACAACAACCCAACAACAGCAACAAAAAAAAACCACAAACAAAACAAAACAAAACAAAAACCACTCCAAAACAACAATAAACCCAAAGCAACAAAACACCAGATAATCACTGCCACTTCTTGTGCACTGTATTTAAATGTACACATCTTTTTTGAACCTCTGTAAAATTCTCCAACATGTGACCCAGTTTCATGGAAACATTAGGGTCCCTTGTCCCATAATCACGACCTAGGCGCACAATCTGATTCACAGCACTGATCTGCAAGTTAGGCTGCTGAAATAAGCCTACGATCAATAAATGACAAGACCACCAGCACACAAAACAAAGCACACTAACATACAGTCAGTAATTTACATTATATGCACCATTCAGATGGCAGTACACTGCTAATGGTCGTAGAAGAACGTCTTTTTCACCAACCTAATGCTTAAAATGAGAAATGAGTTTCAAAAACGTCTTTTCAATTTCTTTCCTTCTCTTTATTTATCTCTTTAAGTCCTTCTTACCATGTTTGTGGAAAAGCAATAATAATAATAATTGGGGGGGAAAAAATAGTTAAAAACAATTAGCCTTTCTTTCTCCCAAAAGAAGTTTTTTTTTGGGGGGGGTGGGGGAATGGGGTGGGATGTGAGAGCTGGTTATTTTGTGTGGTTGTCTATTTTTTACATAAACACTGCACAAACATGCGCTATGGTGAAGTCTCAATCCTCCACTCAAGCAGCCATTACAGGAAATGTTTCCATTGGAAGAATTTTAAAATACAACAATACTCCTAAACCTCATTTTTCCTCTGAAGCATTATTTAACCCTCAGGCAATAAATTTAATCACAAAAGTGAGAAATGGACCCTTTTAATAATGCTTTTCCATACACATCTTAATGAAACCTAAACAAATGTTGTCCCTGCCACTATGTTGGTTGCATGTGTGTTTATGTATACTATGAAAGCAAAAGAAATATTTTTCATACTTATAGATTTATTGTTCTGTGGTAATTTTCAAATAGCAGTGGAATATAAACAGACAATTCTTTCTTCTTACAAACTGTAGTTTGCTGGCTTTCTTCTTGAGGTGACAAATGACCACCAGGAGGGGCTTCACAGCAGCTTGGGTTTGTTACTAGATACAAAAAAAACGTGCTTTTGCCTACAAGGACAGTGTGTACATTTTAAGGTATGTTTATCTTTATTTGAGTAATTTCTTTCTTTCTTTAAAGCAAACTCACGTTTCTGACCTCTGACACTAGTTAATCCATGCTGTAGAACGTGCAAACAGAAATTTCCTACACTCAGGCATTCATTTTGCACTAGTTAAAGCCTTGCATACTACTCTTGTCCCCCCTCATTTCTAATTCTAGTGAATTTTGTGCTTCTAAAATGAGGCTGTTTCAAGTAGGAATAAATCTGTATGTCAAACCCACCCTCTTCTCCATAAATACAGATCTGAATATGAATGTCAGGACCCATGCACATGCCTAGTTTCTGTATGAGAGCATTCTGCCTATCTGGAGAAGTGATTTGACTTCTCTGTATTGCATTAGACCGCTGTCATTAATGACAGAGGTGTCATTTTGATGTGATCTGTGAGGCAGTAGAAGCTTTGAAGTTGAAAGATAGAATAGACATGGGTAAATTGTGCGCTGAGTATGCTACTATTGCATCATTATTGCCAGCAATTATTTCACCAAAGTGACACATCTGATAAAAAGTAATCTGCCTTGCGATGGAGAGAAACCACAGTTCGCTGAAGCACATGGTAGATCTGTCGATTTTAGAGCATGACAAAAAACTCATTAGTTTTGGCCTGATTATTCTGCACCGATCTTGAACTCTTGCATTGTTTCCCCCTTCCTTGTCTTCTCAGTTGGTTTCCTTTCTGAGATAGCACTTTTGCTTTTCTGTTTTAGTATTAGGCAATTGGTTCTCTCTTCTCCATTCTGCTTTCCCAAACACACCCCTTCCTAATGATGTTCTTCATATGCCTCCCCCTTCTCTTATCCCTTCCTTCACTGTCCTGAACAATGCTTATTTCTTTGTTGTTCCTATAAAGTGGGGATTTTACAACTTTTTTTTTTTTTTTTTAAAAAATCTAGCTTCTCCAAGTAAAGAACAGTAGACTCCAAGTAATTAAACTTCAGGTTAGTTTTAAGGTAAACATGGAATACAGATTTGTTCCTTCACCAATTCCACATGCCTTGAGTTCTTAACTGAATTCAAGTTGTGAGGCTCCACCTAAGTAAAGACTTCAAAAAAGGGGAATCATGTAGAGCTACTGCCAAAATTTCCATGCACATTCATTTATGTTGATTTCTTCAATGATGCTTTGTGTGTTATGGATAAAAGAGAACACGACCATGCAAGCAGGACTCTTTTTAATAAACTGTGTGATTAAGAAAAAGGTAAATGAAACCCCATTTTAAGTGTGTAGGGCAATAGAGCATGATAAAAGGCCAAAATTTATTATCAGATGGTTTTATTTGGCTTGAAAAAACAAAACAAAACAAAACAAAAAGCCAATGGATTTATAGCAAGAGAATAATTACGTTGTTAGAGGACGAACTTCATGTACATTAAAAGGAGTTCTTTGTCACATTAAAGGATTCTGAGCAAAGGACTCAAATTGTGAGGAACAAACACATGGAATGTATAGAGGTATCATAGATTTTTAAGTTTCTTCCTACTTCTGTGCTGAACAACAGCTTTGTTAGATCACAAGCTCATGTTCTGTGTTTCAGTTATTACATTTTCCTCAGTAGGAGAGCTGTAAAAGAATGTGGCCTCAAGCCACCCACCTTACGAAAAGGTCTTTCATCACAGTACATAAGAACTGGTCTTCCATAAAGGGGTCACAGGGTATGTAGCATATATTCATTCCACCTAATCTCAAGTGTCTCAGATATTCATTGATATTAGGCTCCCTTCATAAATAATCAAGACTGATAATCATCTTCAACAGGCAGTTTATGTTAAATAGCTGCTGTTTGCTCGGATGAGCATGGTCCACATCCTTACTAAGCATGCTAAAGATGTTATGAAATGCAAGAATGTTAAGAGTCCATGCAAAGCAACCACAGCTTTGGAGCATGATCTGTGAGACTTGGTCACAGCAATACATCACTGTCCAACAACATAAGCTTTACCAGGATTGTGCTACTCAGTCTGGAGGATTTAAATCTTTAAAGTCCTCCAGACAGTATTATTTTTTCTCTAAATTAATGGTTTCAGTCTAATCCTTATAACTATGTCTTTACAGCATTTATTGCCAAGGTGCAGGTGATTTAACTGGCTGGAGAGTATTGGTCCCACTAGGAACAGGCCTCTGTGTCAGAGATGTATTAATGAGAGAACTTCTGGAGGATGATGAGCTGATCCTGCAGCCTCCAACAGTATTGAATTGATTACAAGGTACTTTATAAAAAAAAACTTTCCAACTAATAACGATAAAAATCATACTGCAGATATAGTTATTGTCATGCCTGCACGCGGTTTTGTTCTTAGTTTTGGAAGGGGCTGAGGCAGTTGTATCAAAGCCCAGGCCATGCATAAACTCTTCAGTGGTCATTGTGTACCACACCACAATGTTTGGAAACGGCAATAGGAATAAAGTTTACATCAGGACTCATATCCTGTGCCAACTGAGGTGGAAAATATCCTGGTTTGTAGAGGGTTTGTCTGATCAGCATTCTTGAGGTGTATCTTAGAAGCAGGAAATGGCAGTGCAAATTTTAAAACTAATGCACACAAGTAAGCTATTTGTTATAGGGAATAAAACTAAGTGGCATGTTCTACAGCTAGTACTTGCTACTACTTGCATTAGAAAATCATGTAGTTAGGCATGTGATACCCCAACTGTTTTAATTCTGAAAGTGATCTCCAGGCATATCTTGTATATTTCTTACAAAGGTGGTTGAAAAGCAACATTTATAACAAATACAGATTTTCACATTGTTTATGGAGAGTTTTGATTTGTTAGTTGCAAGCAAAGGATGTGAGGATGATAATTGACTTGAACAAAGAATGTAAACTTGAAAGAACAATAATCCTTTACTTAGAGCTCCTCCTGCAAGCAGTTGGCTTCATCTTCGTCCTGGGTTCAGCTATGGTAATTTTCACAAGCAGCTGGGAGAAACTACAGCCAGAATAACTGGACAGAACCAGCCAATAGGATATTCAATACCATACTGTTGTCATATTCATTATACAAGGGAAGAGCTAGCTGGGGGATGCCCATGTAATTTGAGAGGCAATCACACTGGGTGACAGCAACAGGTTCTGTCCAGTGAGCAGTTGCATTGTATACCACTCATTTTAGATATTATCTATTAAGTATTATTGCTATTACTGTTGTTTCTTCTCTCTTTGTGGTGTTCGATTAAACTACCCTTATCTCAACCCCTGGGGCTCTACCTTTTTCTCCCTATTCTCTTTCCTTTCCCACCAGGGGAGAGTGAAGGAGCATCTGTGTGGGGCTCAGTTGCTGACTGGGCCTAAAGCACAACAATCCTGGGCAGAGCAGTGCTTTTCAGTGAGATTCAAGATGTCAAAACAGCATTTCAAATCCCAGCCTGCTGATGCCCCTGAATAAATGGATGTAAGGAGTGTCGTTGCTTGGTGCCATGATCCCTGCAAATTCTTTGAACAGAGTCCAAGTACAAGAAAATATCTGCAAAATACCTAAAGTGATGAGGTTTCCTTGCAGAAACTTATCTGCTGCTGCAGGGTGAGGTGGATATTGAAGGAACCAGTGAATTTAGAAAAGTTCCTTTGTCATACTTGCCATCCATGCAAATGACTCACGTAACCCAAACCTCTATTCAGCTCCAAACCCCTCTTGTTAAACCTCTCCAGCTCCCCCGTCAGACATAATTGTCTGCACACCTAAGCATCTCTTCTTCATCTCCTTCCAGGTTTCCTAGTCAATCCATGAGTTTTTAAATAATTTAATAGTTTTAATAATCTGCTTAGATTTGATTCTGGAAAATGCTGTTTCTCAAGAAATCATGCATCAGCATGCATGACTACATGGTAGCCTAACCTAATGACTTTCTGGGTTTCCCTAAATTCCACTGTCTTGCATATTTTTATTATTTCTTCATTGCAGCTACATCCATATACCGGCTGATGAAAGGATAGGAGTTTTCATTATCTGATGAGAATATTGTGAATAAAACAATACAAAACCAAAGTTTGTGCATTGTGAAAAGAGAGAACAGAGATGTCTGATCATATGTAGTGGGTGGGATATGAATTGAATTTTACATCATACTTCAGAAAGTCTATCATAAAGAAAAGTTATCTTTAAAGTGATCTCTTCCCCAGTGGGAAGATATTATATATGTGCAAATCATGACCTTTCTTGGCTTTAACTGGTATCAGTAAAGTTATCTTTGAAGTAAAGGAACCCGTCCTGTTTCCATCAATTCCAAACATTAAACCACTGTGATAGTGGCTTTTAAAAAAGCTCTGTGTTGAAGCTGTAGGCATGAGGTGGAGGGCTAGCTAATTCAGCACACACACTTGGATTATTCAACATACATGTGAAGTCTTTGGTCCATGATAAACCATTTACTGAGTCAGTTTGCACTGTCGCTTGAAATGAACGTCTTTCAAAATATATATTGTATTGTATCTGATGTCTAGCTAGAAGAGTTTGCTGGACAACATTTGAATGAGTACACAGAAAAATAGACATGTTTACACTTTCTCAGCAATCATGAGTTTCAAATACAGTATCTTATTTTACAAGTTTTTACTGTGCTTGATTTGCAAAACTCTGCAGAGTCTAAGACAAAGATGTTGGTAATAAGAGTTTCTTCCTCCAAGCAAGAAAGAAAATGGAAACTGAACAAAGTAATAATAAAAAAAAAAGTGCTATGGAACGTTCATCTCTTTCCAACACACCCACCAGGACACTGAACTCTCTCTCCTGCTGACTGTAAGACCTTTTCAACAGATACTGAAAGTGTCTGGTTACTGGACACTAGTGTCTGGCTGCTGGATATAAGTGATAAAGTTAAAGCAGGCAAACTGCACACAGAGGTAGAGGACAATTTTTGCATAATGGATGTTCTAAAAATAAGTTATATTAATATATATGTGTTTTCAGGCCTGGGCCCTATGAGAAGGAGTATTTTTTAAAAGAAGTCAGCCAAGTACATATAACCAGGAAAGCCTACTTAGGGCCTAGCTTAGCTGCAGAAACAAAACACGCTTCAATCCTCACCAGTTAAAGGTTTTTTCTGATTTAACCAAGACTTCATGAAACCTTTGCCAATGACATCTGCCTATGTTACTTGCCATTTTGTTGCATTTAGGTATTGTTTAGTTATTTGCCTCTGTTCTTCTTTCCCCATTTTCTGTCACATTTACGGTTTATTAGATAAATAATGGCTATTTGGAAGGCTTTGGTCTTTTTGCTAGCTTCTGAAACAGCCCAGGACAGTGAACTTGCTGTATAAAAGAGTAAAGATCACATAGAAACATTACAGAAAACAAAGTAAGTCTGAATAGTCAGAGCAATCAATAAAGGCCAGTGGGAGGCAATGAGGTTGCATTTTAAGAATAAGCACTGGCTTCAGGAATGGTGTTCCTTCTTAAAAGGAAGCTATGAGAGTGATAAGGAACAGAGGATAAACATGAAGCTATCACTTTCTATGTTTTCTCCTTTTGGTCCCTTGATGGGAATAGTAAGAGCTTTCAGTCCCTGTCAGTCACCATTCTTGAAGAGGAGGAGGGAGGGAAGAGCCAGGATCAAAACACACAGTTTTATCACTCACCATGAATGCACAACTCTTTTTCTTCCAATACACTGTAAAGATTTCCTCCCTTGATTTTGCTCACTCACAATAATACTTTATCTATCTACTTAGGATGCAATTACATAATAAATTCTCTCTGGTAGCAAATCCCAGCTAAGAAGGTTCAAGTCTCAACCATGCAGCCTTTCCCCAAACTCTCCAGATGTCCTTATATGAGAGAGAGACATCAAACAGCAAGCCAGGTGGCAAGTTTACCCAGCAAAGGGCTTTGGAGGAGAAACCACGCTGTTGGTTTGGGCCCCAACATTCCCTTCTTCCACCCACCCTATGCCTTGAGCAAGATCCATATGGGTAAGTGCCTCACATTCCAGCTTGCTTAGGCCAATTCTGGGACAGTATAGGTTTTTTCTTCTGTCCAAGAGTAACTTATATTCAGTGGGACTGCTGTTCCCCTATAGTGCAAGAGATAAGTAGCAGTATATGCTTGTGTCCCTTGTCTGCCAGGCACACAGCTTTCGAAGCAATAACATGTCAAGATTTCTGAGGCTCCACAGATATTACACTTTTTTATTACACATTATATCATAGCTCTTCTATACATCTACAAAAAGTAAGATGGCAGGAGTTGCTGAGACATCTTCCATTTCAATATCAAGTTACATTGCTTGTATTTTCCTCCTCAGACCCTTTTTTTTTTTTTTTTTAACCTGTTCAGATAATAGACTGGGTTCATATTTCTGTTTGGAATAGTATCTCCTAGCAGCCAAATACCGTGGCACTGGCAAACAGTCTAGTCCCTGTTCCTCACACTTACCAGTTACCCTGCTTCTGCCTTATTTTCTCATGTAAGTGTAGGACTTGCTAGCCTGGCTATGTGTCAGAGGACAGCTGTCTAGCCAAGAGAACTATGCTGTTAAACTGAGGCGCCTTCACAACATTGTTCCCCAGTTACCTTTCCAAACAGGAAAAATTCTTACAGTCAAGTTACAGGTGTAGTAAACAGCCATTTAGTTGAGAAAGACATATTTGTTTTATGTCTATTTGTGTAGGTATAGAGAGAGGTGTGTGTATCTGTTAAAAATAAAACTAAGTAGCACTGCCTTTTAGTCCAGAATCACTAAATGACCAAAATGCCCTTTAGTCATGTTTACAAAAAAGCAGAGTACAGGGTCCAATGCCCTCTGCCAAAACCTTTTGCTACAAAAAAAACATAGTGCTGTGAGCCCTGTAATGTATTAGGGAGGAAGAATGATCAAAAATGTCCTAATGACAAGGTTTAACTTCATGACCAAGAGGAACCATATTGGCTCTAGGTGACGAGGATGTAGTCTGCAGCCTACTGTACAGGTGGTGGGCTATCTGTCACCTATTATAATGATGCCAAATAATATATTTTACATTATTATTGTTATATTTATTGTATTTAAAGATATTTTTAGTGACATTCTCTATACTTAAGAACTCAGGGCTGCAGGATTAAACTGATTTGATTTTTTTTTTCAAAGAAGTTATAAAGCACATAGCTGTAGCTAGGCTGCACAAGTCAATACTGATTAGAAGCAGAGGGGTTTACATCTGTGCAAATAACCCACACAACACACCCCCATTCCTCTAACAGAGTTGTACAATGATAGAGCCCACTAGTGGCTTCTGCTGCTCAACAAACACCCCATCACCAAACAAAACAAAATAAATCCACAACTTTACAAAATGCTCAGAAAGCTGAAGTTTGGCTACAGGAGACTATATCTATAGCTATATCATCTATGTCTCTATCTATATATGTATCTCAATATTGATGTCGATATCCACACATATATATTTCTCTTTTCACCTCTACATGCCTTATTACTTTTTTTTTTTTTAAATTTTATCTTTTTATTCAGTATTGTGTCAGTCTATTTTGCTTCTATTCAGGCAATTAGGAAAATGAAATTATTCTACATAAATTTTTCTTTCCAATTTATGTTGGTCCCTTAATGTGTAACATACAAGCCACCTGGTGTAACTGCCTTGTGATGTGCTCTGATTTAGTGCTGTTTAGCAAGTAGTACTGTAATGGCATGAAGTGCCAGCAACCAACTCCTGAAGCTGCATGGCCGTGCATGACTGAAGTGGAAGTTAACACCCATAAACCCAGTACATATGCTGCCCAAACCTGTTCAGTTGTCATGTTTAGCACTGGTGACAAGATTCACTTTTTTTTTCTTTTTTTAGATGTTAGCCATGACTAAAGATTGTTAAGCTTAAGGGAGAGTGAGAGACACTTTAATGTTAGCCCTCATCATTTTGCCTTTAAACTGTAAGATATAGGGAGGCAGCAGAGTTCTTCCATGGTCTAGGGAAAAAAAATGTTGGGAATTTTTTGAAAGTAGTTCATCACCTCACAAAATTTTCATCCATACCTCTGTCACTAACTGAGTACTGTTTCACTGTTGCTGTTAAAATTAGTGAGCTTGTAAGGATGAAAGCTGGGATGGTTGAAATGCACAATAACTGTTAATTGGCTGAGGACTTAATGTGATCTTTGATTGCCTTTCCCTTAACACTTATAAATAGGCCTGAACATCCTCTGCCTTTGAAGTGAGAGAAGATTCACAGTCTTTCGCTCTAGGGGCTGCAGGTGAGGCAAAGGGTGGGGTTGCAATAAATGAGGGAGGATTGGAAAGAGGGTCATTTCGAGTGGGGAGGGACATAGGAGTGGGTGGGGGTGGGGGTTTGTATTGCTGTAGAGGATTGTATCAAATGTTTCACCTTGCCTTTTAGCTGTGAATGGCAGTTCATCAATGCATAAATGCTTATGAAATCACCTCTCTAACTTGAACCATACATTCCCAATTGAAATAAAATAAAAAATTATGTTTATTGTCATACACAGCAAAAGACAATTACATCCTAATTAAAGCATAGTGAAAGAGTAGCAGGACTGCCTCATAGTACAGAAGAAGCATAAGCAGCCTGTTCATCCACTGCAACCGCTTTCTGACTAGGACTACCGTATCATTCTGGGGGTCTGCATAAGATGCTGCTCAAGCTAATCTTTGCACAGATGAGTAACTGTAGAGGGCTGTAGGCACAGAACAAAACAGCTATTCTATGATCAGGTTTAAGTGATTTTGGCAGCAAGCTGTGCTGTGTAGGAGTCAAGACCCTAAAAGAAAGATTAGTAGGTAGTGACATATATGCATAAATATACACATCCAAATGTACACTCATATATTAATGGCTGATTATGTATGGACAAATACCTCTTTTGTAATAGGGATCCTTGTGCAGGGAGCAGACACCTGATTAAAGCTGTGATGAAGAATTATCTTCCTATCCTCAAAAGAGTAGTTCTTCATGGTGACTTGCATGACTGTCTCTTGCTTCCTTGTTATCATTCTCCTTCAGTCATTAGAAGTCAAACTTACTAGTTAGTACCTGAAACCATGAAGAAACAACATCGACCTAGTATACATCTCTTACTAACATAGTAAGAGATGTAACATAACAGTGATATAAATATAGTAACATAGTCCTTTCATTGAACTAGTCTAGACAGACATCACGGGTTTTGTGGTACATAAACACCCTTTCCCAGTGAGTGTATCTTAGGATGGGTTTTGACATGCTCTCAGTGAGGGCTGGACCAGTTTGCATTACTGGTGCTGAGTCAGTTTGTTACACAGTTCTCCATTGTTCTGCTCCATTACTATTGTGCATTGATTTCTTTCCTCCCTCCCACCCACAAAACACGATTTGCTTAGAAATCATCATTGTAACCATTTTATACAAGGTTCTTTATGTTACTTAGATCCTCCACATTAGGACCAATAAACTATTTGTACTTTCGGGTTTTTTTTTTTTTTTGGAGTCTTTTGCAGTGCTCGGCTCTTCTTTCTTTTCCATGATTCAGAATCAATAAGGTTCATCACAGAATCATACTGTGGTTGATAACAGAGCACTGGAACAGGGTGCTGGAGAGGTCATAGAGTCTCCTCTGGAGACTTTCAAAACCCACCTGGATGTGTTCCTGTGCAACCTGATCTAGACTTACCTGCTTTAGAAGGAAGGTTGGACTAGATGATCTCCAGACATCCTTTCCAACCCCTATCTGTGATGATGCTGTTACACAGAGGATTAATGATGTCAGCTTTAATGACAGGACTATTTTAAATAGCAGAATGCCTGTCACATGCACACAATCTTACAGACGCCAAAAGGATACTGTTTACCTTAAACTTAAAATATACAATTGCATGCAGGATTACATCTAATTCCTGTACTGCAATAGAAGAAACATAGTCCAGATCTTACAAATAACTTTTAAATATATTTGTCATGAGAGATTAGAAAACCTTTGGACTGCTTATCAGTCCATCATAACCTGACTCATCAGAGCTAAAGGTACCATGAGATGCTTCTGTTTAACCATGTAAAGTAGCTAAATTATACCAGAATATAATAATATTTGACTATATAACTGGTGTTAGGGTGATTGTTGTTACTGCAGAATTATTCACTTACAGACCTCACAACATCCTCCACAGCAGATTATATTTATTATTAGGAAGGGGCTTATTCTGAAGTGTGAGCAAGAGATAAATGTAGATGGGTTAGTCCTAGTTCAAAGTATTAATAGCACTGGTTTGATGACTGAAGTATTATACATGACTTGGTGATACGTGTTGCATCACTATGGGTGGCAACCAGACTTGAAGAGCAAAAAGAAAACACAGCAATCGCTCTTTCTTTTAGAACACAAATACATAAATTTTAATCTGAGAAAAATACAAAATGAAACCATGTACAAGTTATGTACAAACCCTTTTTACAGGACAGTATATTTATCACTGGATATTACATATGACAAAGTCAGGTAGATCATTTCTGAGCACCAGCATTTGTTCTCTCTCACCAACCCATAAAGGTAAAAAGTAAAATGATGAAGTCATACTCCTTTTTCTTGATGAACTTTTAAGTTAAGATGCTAGCTGGTTCTCAGTGTACCACCCCCATACAAATTATAACTAAACAGACAAGTATAGATGTCAAAATATATTGTGTATATATGTTTGCATGTGTGTTTTTTCTAAAGGAAGAAAAAAAATCAGCCTTGAATTCTACAGAATTGCAAAGTTAAAGTTATATCAAAATTTCTTTCTTTCTTTCCTTTTTTTTTTTTTTTCCTGACAGGTTAGATTTGCATTGGCTGAGCATGTGTGTCCCAGTCCCAAGCTATATCATGGCACAAGTGGATTTTTTTTTTTTTTTTTTTAACTGCTAGTTAAGGAAAATTTGAGTTAACTTCTGCTGACCTTTTCACGTTGTTCCTGTTATTGTCCAGTCAACAAAGTGCTCATATGCCAAAGTTTTGGTTTCTGAAAACTCTGTTTTCTCTTACGTGTATTCAACTGCCTATATGTTAAGTTATGGGTTTGGTGTTTTTTTTTTTTTTTTCTGAGTTATAAAGATCTCCTCTAAAATGCATTACTTGAAGCAGCAAGAAGCTTTCTCTCAACCTCACTGGGTTCTAATTAGATGCAGCATTACTGTGTTCACCTTCTTATGTTACATATTGTCCTAAATCAGACACAAAGTGATAAAAGGTATTTTATATGTAATATTTTCTTCCTCCCTCCACCTCTTCTCATTCTGACTTAAAAGTAGCACACCATTATATAAAACAGCTACATTAGACCAGCAGTCCTATCTACTAACTTTAGTAGAATTTAATTATTTATATAGACTACTGCACATTATAGACTTCAATGTGGCTGCATGTTCTATAGCAGAGACTATCTGTTAATAGATACATTGTTGATATAAATATAGCTTTGATGAATGCTGGGGCAGAATTGTCAATATTATAGGCTTATGTACTATCCTAGGCAGTGACCACAGCTGAAAGATATGCCAGTCCTTCACTATTTCAAATTTGGTTGGTACCTTTGTATTTCTCAGTACAAAGACACTACAAATATTATACCTGCTAACTGAATGTTAGACCTGTGTGCATATATAATGATTTTTTTAAAAAAAAATATATCCTGTAAGCCTGTGGTTGTTCAAAACACCTTAGAATTAAAAAAATAAATAAGTAAAATTGCTTGTTCATATGTTGGGGATATTGGTGGTTCAGATGGCAAGGAGACAAAAATAAACAAAGGAATATAAGAAAACTCTCTTTTCCCTTGAATTTTTCTGCAAATTTGCTACTGTCTTTGACAGATATTCCCAGGCCAATCCACTGTAACACAGGGAAAGGACTTCTGTTTTCACTTTGTCCTGTTCATCACCTTTCACACACTTTGTTATTTTGTTTAAGCACATTTAAACCTAGAAATGAAAGGTGAGACACACACTTCTTTTGGTGCTAAGGAAATTCATGATTATAACAGCTTTAAAAACAAAATACCACACATACACCCTGACCTCAATATATGTTCATTTCAAGCACATTGGGATCCAGAAGCCCTTATGAACCTGCTTCTTGATAAAACCATTTAAGTACCCACACTGTGTTTAACTTTGAGCCCATGTGAGTCAGCTAGAACAAGGCAGTTGATAATATGTTTATGGATTTGCTGGTGAGTGACCAAGCAGTGAAAACATACATAATTACCCATTTGTAAATTATTGCTTTTTTTTTATGCATTAGTTTATGCATTCAATTATTGCAGTAGATATTAGATGTAGTTTACATGTAGGAACCCCCCCAAGTCCTCCCTGAATGAAAACACACTATCATCATTTCCTCTTCTCCTACTCTATAAAGAGTTCAAGAAATGCAAATCCCCAGATCTCTTTTACACTTGCCAAAAAAAACCAACAATCACCTCACCCACGACCCTCTGACAAAGTTTATATATAAAAGGTTATAGACAATACTTCTGTAGTGCCTCTTGTACATTACAGGCAAACTACTTTTCCCCTTTTAAACATTTGCCTGAGGCAAATTAAATTGTTTCACATCCATGACAGCTTAGTCATTGGGTGGCCTTTTTCTTTAAAATTAAGAGAAATGGTATCTTTACTATGACTAAACTGGGCTTCCTGTACAGCTCTACCTGCTACAACAGCCTGTACGCTGCTGAAGACTTGTCAGCTCTTTCAGGACATCTCTGTGGCTGGATAAGGCTACACGGGATCCTCATTATTCTAAATCTCATGGCCTTTTGGATGGGAAAGCAGCACTGGCTTTCCCGTCAAAGATGATCTGGAAATAGCCACTTGTTGAAATTTGCTGAAGAACCTGGATGTGTCAAGTGCCTCCCACACCCTGCTTTCTCTGTCCCTACGCTCTTGGCTTTTGGGCTAGTAGGGCTTGCAGTGCCCTTTTGTGTTACAGATGCACTACAAATGTTGTCCAGGAACCTCTAGCACTGATCACACCCCGGATCAAGGGTTTTGTACTTTGTACCACCTGTACTTCCTACTGTTTTCTGTCAATGCTGATCTGAAAGAAGAGCTGTAAAATTGAGGTGACAGTCTAAGAGAGTTTTTTAAAATATACAAGAAAATGTTTGTATCTTGTTTTTTCCTATTGATAAATGCAGCATATACTTATCATCTCAGATGCAACAGTAGCACAGCCACATTGAGGCCTTAAATATTGCACTTGGACTCTGAAAAATATCTTTTTTTCTTTACACCTTAATTTTGGCTGTGCCACCCAAACAACACCCTGTCTGAGGTTTTATCTTTTCATCTTAGTGTTCATGGGCTTCAGAGGACAAGTAAAAACCCTAGCCACAAGACATAGAGACAGGAGACTTTCTGGCAATGCAGGAACACACATGTGCACAGGTGTGAGGAGAGGTCAGAAGACTGTCCTGCTTTCAGCAGAGACAGGTTTCTGCAGTGTACTGTCAGTTCACCACTAACATAACTAACAGGAATGGCTGTTTTTTGGTCAAACCAGGAAGAAACAGTAGGTATAATTCCTCCGTGTACTAGCCTGTAAGCCACACATTTGTGTGTTTTCTTTGTGTCTTTCTTCACCCCTGCTACCCCACAAATAATGACCGCCTTCTTGTGCTGGCTCTGTAACAAATGCATATATACTCTCATATATACATATGTGTGGACATGTATATAGGCAAATACATACACACACACTATGAGTTACTAAAAAAAAAAAAAAATCACACCCCACCAAGCTATTGTTTAGCCTGTATTAATTGTGCATACAATTATTAATGAGAAAGTGGAAATTATTTTTTCTTTTTCTCTTTTGTTGTCTTTTGAGAAAGAAGTAAGAAATTAATAAAGATCACACCCTTATTTCTATGTCAGTCATCATGTGGTCTGTCAGCCGTCACGTAGGCCACTTCCCCAGCCACTTGCCTTTATGTCACATCATCTAGTCAAATAATGGTGCTGGTCTTATTTTAGTCTTTAATGGCTGGATGTCAAAGATCTCCAATAGGTTTTTCTACATGTTCCTCTGTAGTTCCTTTGCCAGAAGTCAAACCTGCATCTTTGATCATCAAAACAAGGTCTAAGATGATTATTGTTTGCTCTTAGTTTTTCTATAAATGGGAAACACAAAACCATAATGATACCTGTTTGTCTTGCTTTCTACAGGTGTTGTTCTATCTATTGTTACACATGGCACTATATGTGCTAGGAGAGTGCATGAGTTTATTCAGATCTTGTCCTTTATTTATGTGCTGTTGTTGGCAGCACGATATTTTGGGGGTTGACATTTAAACTGGACAGAGACACAAACAAAACTTAGGCAACCTTAGGATCCTTAGCTGTGTAGGAGTGTTTTATTTGATTCATTGTTAGTATGTTTTATCCCATGAATCCTCACTTCTGAAGGAAGAACACTCAGAAATAGCACTGTATATGATAAAATATAAGATATAATGTTATTTGCCTCTATAGTAAACACCAGTCTTCTATAGAAAAAAAAAATCGCATATACTTAGTGAAGTTGAACACAAATTTCAAAAATCCTCCTGTACTCAAGACCAGCTTTTTTTTCTATCTTGTTATATTATGAATACAGTTCATAACGAAAAAGGAGCACTGACTTCAAAGTAAAGGCTTAACATGACCCAACGCAGAAACTGGATGTAGATTATAACATGTCACTAGCTGAAGCAGCATAGACTGGAGGAACTCACCAGAATCATCTTCTGTTTGGGGGACTGCGAAATGAGTTAAGCATGGCCTAAATTATAATGAAAAATTGTTTAAATTGTTTTGTTACTTTGTAGGAGAGTGAAATATTTTAAACAATCCAATTTTACAGATACTGTATTAACAATTCTTGTTATTCTCTTTAAATAGCTATTCTACAAAATGTAACAACAAAGTAGTCACAGTCCAAGAATTCACTCCAGAGTAAAGCCTATTAGGTGTTAGTGTGGCTATATTTGTACTGCAGCCAGTGGACAAACATTAAAGCTGAGATAATTTAGCTTAAATGTTGGTTTATATAGTGAACATAATTGTTTTCACAATAAATTAATCTGCTTTGTATTTGTCTGATTCAATGGTATTTCTCTAGTGATAAAAATACCACAGGATGTGCTAATGTGGTGTTTAACAATTCTGCAAAATTACAAAGCCTAAAGATAACTTGCACAATGAAAATCTGCTTTTCCTGATGACTGGGTCCTATGTTTTCGTTTTAATCCTTATTAGCACAGCCTTTATTATTTTTTTTTTTTTAAATCACAGAACAGTGTCAGATGTTGCTAATTTGAGATAGATAGAGAGAGTTACTAAATCATTTAGAACATCAAATGCTTGGGTGGTTAGATACTGCAGCACAGATAAGAAACATCACATTTTTTGTCTGATGGCTATAAAGCTTGCTGGCAACTTTGTGAAACTGCTGACACAAAAGGCACCCATCAAAGGCCTTTTGTAAATTATCATAAATACATTCATTACTTTTATTTTGATTTGGTTATTACTGTACTTTCATGCGTGGTGCCCCAGCAAAGGGAAAATCAATCAAAGAAAAAAAAATAGCAACAGCTAAAATAAGATGTTGCCTAGTGCAGGAACTGAGAACAGCGTGTTGTGAGATTATGGAGTTGAGGCTAAACTAGTTTTTATCCTGATCTGAACTCACCCAAAGGCGATCCGGTGTGCCTTTTACCAAGGTATGAGCTATCACTAAAGTGCAAAGATCTGGAGCTAAACCTCTCTACACACCGGGAAGAATGTGAACCAAGGAAACAAGATTGATGCAAGGCCAACAGCACTTTTTAAGTAAGCAACCAACATAAAATGTTGCATGAGGAGGTTTAGAACTTATGATTTCATGCACTTTTTACGCACTCGGGATTAAAGCACTGTAATACATGGCAAAAGAAGAGGAACTGCCAAACTTGTATTTCTGAAATTATCAACTAATTAAATTAACGGCTAATGGGAAGTGGAGTGGAATTGTCAGACTGGCCATTTATAGCAAGTGCTACCTATGAGCACCTTACCTACATGGCTCTCAGTTTAGAGTACTGATGTTCACTATGTTAATGTCACAGAAGGTTATTGAGGATGCTGGGCTTTCCTGGGCAGGCCTGTGTGTTTGCGGGGAGGGGCGCCCTGTGTGTGTGGTTATTGGGCCTGAACATAACTGGCAATTAAGATGAGCTGGATACGATGAGAAAACAGACTATTTCAGAAGTATGTTACATGTACAAAAATATGACTTTCAACTTTGAAAATAAATAAATTCAGTTTATTAAGAGCTGGTGTCAGTGCTGAACAAGATACACATCCTCCAGTAAAGAAACATTTTGGTGAACTGGGGTTTTTCTGGTTTTCTCTTTTTGATTTACTAAAATACAATTTGGACCTTTTATACTTTTTTGCTTTTTGTAAATACATAATTTGTCTCCCTTAATTACATGTCCTTGTAACTGTGACCATCATTCTCCTTTAGGACAAACACAGTGGGTTTTGTTTTGGTTTTTTTTAATTCTTAGGAGTCTGGCCACATATGCAGATTATGTGTTGCTTTGTTTTGTTTTTTAAGGGAAAATATTTGACAATGAAAAAAAAAATTCTAATAAATAAAAATAATTTAAAATGCTAGAGGCTATACATGACTAGCTTTGATTATGTTCATTTATAAATGAAATAGTTTCCAAAATACATGGAAGCAATATTAAAGGCAGACAAACAAATATCTGTCTACTTTATTTTCCCATTAAGCTTGCCCTTCTTAACTTCTCCATCGGTGGTTCAGCATGTAAGAGGAATAAATGTCACATCACCATTCATGAAGTTTTTCAGGCTTTAAAAAAATAGTTCTGGCCTCGAAGGAGTCAACATTCATCTTCAACTTCTCTGATTGGTGGTATCAAGCTGCTTGTCGATTTATATTGATTGATCTGATTGGCCATGTGAGTGCTCATGGGCTTGATTTGAATGTTTCTGGGATAGGCATTATCCGTTTCATCTGTAAACCATTTCTTTTCTGCTAAGGAGCAAAATGGATAGAGACAGAATAAGGAGGGAAAATGAGAGTTTTAATTAGTGAAGCACATACACACATAAATACAAAAAGAAAAAAAAAAGAGGAGGAAGAGCAGTCAGCAAAGTTTATAGAGAAAAGGCAATCAATAGAAGGTGACATTGACTAATTACTAGCAGTACAGTGCATTAGATTAATACCTCTGAAAATACTTTTCATGAAAGGAGGATGACATGTTTGCAGATTTAATAGTAGAAGCTAAAGAAAACTGTCAATATGCTAGCTTGCTTGTTGAACGTAAGAGAGCTCTTTATTTTTCATGCTCAGATGAACACCCTCTGATTCCTTTATTGAAAAAAATGATACACATAAAAGGCTAGACTGAGAAGCCAAAAAGAGCAGATGGGACAAGGGTAACGCAGAGAAAAGCATGTGAGTCCATATTCAGAGGAGCACATAAAGAGACAGAGGCTTCTCTGAACCATTTCAGCTGTGGGGTGGTTGCTACCACTGGCTCTGGTATCATGCAGGAGAATGTAAAGAAGAACTTTCCACAGCTGGTGATAGAATAAACAGGGCTTGCATTCATACTGCCAGATGGCTACACTCCAGCATGGGTTGGTCATTATACTGCTACTCAGCAACCTGACTACTTGGGCACTGCTGAACTGTCCAGTTTGGGAAGGGGTATGGAACATACCTGACACTGCAGATGACTGAAGTTAGTTCTGAATGGACTGGTAGTGATACATAACAGCAAGGCAAAAGAAGCAAGGCCTTAAAGGTAGATTAAAGGGGAAGCAGTTCCTTTTACACCTTTGGGCAGTATTTGTTTCCATTAAAATAGAAAGATTTTTATGGTACTGATTTAATGTGAGCTGAGAGGAATATAGGAGGGAGTGAGGATGCTGAGAGAGATTGCAGCATTGCAGCCATTCCCTAGCTGCTTATGACTGTAAGCACTGTATTGCATTGTTCATACACAGGTGTAAACAAAAATCTTCTTAAAACTCACAATAAGAAAAAAAAAAAAAAAGGAAAGGTAATTTTCTTAAGCCCTTCAGAGAGCAATTACTGTTGTATTTCTTAACTACAGGTACTCAGCTGTACCAGATAGTTCTACTCCAAGGCTTAGAAGCTTGTGGTCTTAGAGTGGCTTATGGCCATCAGATGCTTGTGCTTTGACAAGCATTTGTGAACAGGGGTCTCCATTCTCACTCTCCTTCCCCAAATTCCTGAGGTGGGTGTGCAAAGCAGTGGCCAGAAATGATTCTGGGGATGGGATATTGCAACTGGGGCACATCAGAGCTGCTGCTTTTACATGTATGCACTACTCATTCCAATGGGGAACCCAAAATACTTCAGAAGATTTAGAGTCTTGCAGGAAGTGCTGCATAATACAAACTGCTGCTTTTGCTTATCACTGAAAAATGCTGCTCTATCCGAGTTGGAATCAGGGCAGGAGTAAAAGAAGTGCAGTTTCAAATAAATAAATAAATAAATAAATACAAGCAGAGTAAAATCCATCTCAGAAACCGAATGATCAAGAACAAAAGCTCAGGAGGTGAAACAGAAATAGAAGCTGGAAGATCAAGAAGAATAAAGGACAAATATATGGGCATAAATACATAAAAATAAACAACTAGCTTCAAAGGTAAGGCCTCTAAAGAAGCCAATTTGATTTCTAGAATTACTGGACTTCTCTGTGACTTTTGTGAATATGAAATTTAAACACACATACTTGATACTGATTTTAAGCATCTACATGGCAAAACCTCCAATCCCCAACAACAAAATCCAAAATCATGAGGGTTTAATCCATCTTTTTTTCTTATTTTTTTCACCTGTGCCTATGCTCTTTAAAAACTTCTAATTGAAAAACAAGGAATTGTATTAATAATTAGTGGCTTATTACTGAAGGTAAACAAAACAACTGTATTGTTTTTCTTGTCGATTTCTAAAATGTATTTTACCTTTTTTTTTTTTTTAAACGTCCCACTCATCTGTGATATTTGTGATCAGGGCAAATAGTTCCCTGCCCCCTTAAAGTTGCCTGAATCTGAACAATGTTCAATCTCCCATCTCTCTCTCTTACCTACTATAATTAAGTTCCCTTTGATTTGAACAGATTGGACGATAGGAATTCATAATGTTACATTCTGCACACTGAAGCTAACTGATTAAGTACTTTAAATTATTCTTCCTGACAGAATGATAAAGTTACAATCTGTTCAGAGATGATCTACAGCTTGCCAGATTCCTACCGCTTCTTTCTACATTCATTTATCTTGTTGTCAAGCAGTTAAGAAAAAAAAAAGCCCTCAATTCTATAGATCTTTTAAAGTCATCAGAACATCTGAATTATTAATGAGACTTTAAGGGAATGGTTCCTGATGGGGACTGGTTTAAGTAAGGTTGTAAGAAAAAAAAAAATCTGGGAATGTGTACACATCAAAATAATTTCAGCTCCATTTAAAAACCCATTTAGTTCAAGTGTGAGACATGAACCATTATGCATTTGTGGAAACCAATTTTATGTGATCTACGATTAAACTAACCTTTCAGAGAAGTGTAAAGTGTGATGTTATCATGTTCTAAAAGCCTTGGAAGATCACATAAACAATTTCAAACTAACAGTTTTCTAATGGTTTGTGTTTAAAATGATTTTGAGGCAAGTTAAGCACTGTAAACTTTTATCTCTACCTTCTTTTTTAACATGTGGTGTACAAACTTTCCTTACAAACAGAACTTGCTTCAACTTAATTCAATCTCCTAGCAAGAAAGGAGAGAATTGGATGAGTGCTAAGGATCAGGGATGAACTGCACTGTGTTTCTCAGCAGACAGTGTAAAGCACTTCCATTTCCCCTGCTTTCCCTGGTATGTTCAAGACAGCACATTTATTTATATGTATGTTAATCTTTACAATAAATCTCATATCCAGGGAGCTGATGAAAAAGACATCTAGTGTCTTGTTGCCATTTCCCAGCAAGTAATAAATACAGAAAAGAAATAATAAATGCAGAAACTAAACTAGTAGGTTGTAATTTCTTTTGCTTAATTTTTTTTTTGCCAGTGCTGAGACCTTGATCCAGGCATTATCATTTCCAGCATCAAATGCTTGAACCCACCATTACAACTTTCCTGTTCCTTTTCTGCTTTTAAAACTGTCTTTGACCACATAATGATGAATCTCCTGTAGAAGTCTATCAACCTTTATACTTACCTTTGAAATGTGAGCTCAACACTTGTCATCTTTACTCTCGGCCATTAAGATATTCTGCTCCTAATTACAAAATGTTCTTTTAGAATCTCTTACACACGTTTCAATCTTTTCTGTTATGCTGACAGTCTGACTTTGATATGTCTTCTAAAGTCCTACTACAGATTTGTATGTATCTTAAATTAACTACTTCTTCTTTCCTTTAAATCAGTCCAGAAAACCCTTTTTTATGACTTCATATATTTTTATATTCATCAACTATTTTTAATTCCTTGTCATGTTCAGTCTGGTTCTCCCCTTTTACCATATGAATACTGAGACTTAACATTTGTGTTTCTATGTTATAGTGAGAACAGGCATAGTTTTTTATTTTATTTTTTTAAGAGTTAAGAGAGACCCTGATCTTCCTACACTATTTGATGGGTTTGTTTTTGATAGAATAACCTGTGAGATGATGGAATGGCTAAGAAACTTAATGCATCAGAAAGCAGAAACATTTACTTTCCCCTCAAACACTTGTATTTGCAATGAGCTATCAGCATCCCCATATGTTCATGAAGGTTCTAAAGGCTTCATGCTTTCATTACAAATAAATAAAAATTAATGTCTTGCAGATGACTGTTCCTTACAGCATAAAAATATATAAATAACTAAAGTAAAATGATAAAAATACAGATTTCTTCAACTGTGTAAGACTCTAGCAATTCTCTCCAACAGATTTATTGTGCTGGTTCTTTAAAATTTCTGCTACTAATTCTGGATTGAGTAATCACATTTGAATAAAAGTCACTGTGAAACACCCTCTCTTCTAAGCAAAGGCAACGAATGTACCAGCTAAACATGCCACAAAGATTTGTCCAATCTGTATTGTCACCATTGTCCCAGGTTATTTTACAACTGTTTTAAATCTTTTTTTTTTCTTTTGTGACGCTTGCAGTTTCAAATGAGTCTGTACATATGTATTTGTGTGCCTCCACATAGGCAGATTATTTACAGCTAAGCTGAAATTCTCCCATGCAATTTCTTTCTATATGAGAAAAAAAGTGATGAGAGTTTCTCCACCCACCTGCTCAGCAATTCTTTGTTTGGTATATTATTATTTTTCACATGTAACAGCCAGTAAGTAATTTGCAAGGAGGGAGAGAAGAAACTACTCTGACTTTCCCTGAAGGTCTTTATTTTCCTCCAAAGCAACTAAAGTTTCGGACAAAAGTCCAAAAGGACAAAAATGCTACGCTGGACTTGCTCTTGGTGATTTCTTATTTTTTAAACTAGCAAAATTCTTATTGTTGACAATGGGAATTTCACTGGAAAATGCCTGACTGCCAGTGGAAACCCATTCCAAATACTTGCAAATTTGCTAGAAATGATTTTGTGTCAATGTTCAGATCAACAAAGTTACTAAGAACGTAATTTCCATGTCAAAACTTGCTGGGACAGATAAAAGTGGCAGGACCTCCATTTAAAGCTCTAAAATATTATCTCTTGACACTGGTGATGGTTTTCCACTTCAAAACCTAATAAGGGTAGTTACTAAGAATATTTGACTTTGGATAGGCCTCTGAAAAAATAGATTTCCTGTTACATTTCAATATAAAAAATTTTGACAATGTAACATAGTTGATTCACGCATTCCTCTACTTGCAATGCCCAACATTCCAATTTCATCAGTATATCCATATCAGAAAGTCTTCATCATTGTTTGATCACTTCAATCACTATTTGATCAATTTGACTTTAGTTAGCAGTAAAAATTGCACACAGTGTAACTAAAAATCAAAGCTTTAAGACTTCCAACTTTAGGACAGAAGACAGAGGAAAATTACACTTCAGTATGATTTGAAGACTTCAGATTTGCATCCATATTAGATATTCCTTTTTTTTTGCTCAGGAAATAGACAAGTTGCTTCTCTAATGTATGCTGTTTATATTTTTACTATCTGAGCTGCACAGTTATACAAATACTATTTTTCTGGATAAACTCATTATGTAGTATGTGACAAGTGGCTTCGTATTAACACCCTTCCTTCTTCTGCTAAATGGAAAACAGATAAAACATTAATGGAAAAAGCATTTTGGTGTCAAAGCCATTAATATTCTTCCAAAATGCATAACTGCTCTTGACTATCTTCAACATATTTCCAACATAAAAAGATGTTCATGAACATACACAGGGGACAGGTGAGTAGGAAGGGGAAGGAAGGTAGGAAAGGAATTGGAGTGAGGAATGAGAACTTAATGTCTGCACTAGGGTAGTCATCTTCACTGAGCAAGAACCTTGGTGTTTACAAAAGGACACGTGCAATTAGAAAGGCAAGCAGATGAGAGGAAAAAAAATAATACAGGGTTGAGCAACAGCAGCAGCAGCAGCAGCCAGTTTGACTTCTGGTTTGGAGGAAAAAAAAACCAAAAAACAAACAAAACAAAAAACCACAAAAGAAAACCAACAAAACAACCAACCAACCAAACCAATAACTGAATAAAGTTTGTAACTGTTTGTTTTGTTTTGTTTTGTTTTTTTAATTTCACAAGTTTTCACAAGGACAAAGTTATAGAAGGAAACCCACAGCAGTTGCTAGGTCATGCAGAACCATTAATTGTCATACCTTGGCCCATTCTATTCATCCTTGTTGCACTTTAGAAAAAGAAGTAAGCTATGTAAGTTTTACAATGCTTTTAAACTGTCATATTTCCTGTTGAGCACTTTAACTGGCACATCCTTTTAGTAACAAATATTCTTAGGGCAGAACGATAACTTTCTTTGCAAAAAGAAACACATAAATTTGTCTGAAGAGTGAAGAGCAACTGTAATAGATTCATTTGTAGGGGATCATCCATAATTTGCAATGTATTTCACTGATAGGACTTACAGCTGCAGTTGAATGCACACATACACATATATTCCAATCATTATGCATAACAACACTGCACAGTGGTACTCTCTGTAGCCCACATATATGGTTTGAGGTTTTGTCAGTAAAAGTGCTTGGCTTCATTGTCAATTCACACAGCAAGCAAATCTTCAAAATTATCATGCTTGGGAAAGGGAAAGGTAGAAAACAACACTAACCATAAAGCACCTTTTTTGGGTTGGCAGTTAAAATGCTTACACTCCCACATCCAAATATTTATTTTCTGTCTGCATGCTTTCTTGCTGGGTAGCCAGGGAAGGTGGTATGTGTTTCTGTACTCCCTCACCTGGGAAACTTCATAAGACCTAGAACTAATTCTAGCTTTCAAAAAGTTGTCATATGAAATAGAAAAAAAAAAAAAAAAAACCCAAACTTGAACTATCATTTCTATGGCTTTCTAGGACTGGTTCCTTATCACTATATAATTTAATTCCATGCCACAATTTTTGTTTGGCTATGTGTGTTTTTGGTGAGAATCTGCAAGAACCTGACTGTGGCAAATGCCTAGAACATGATGCCTCAGCACAGTGAATATTTCTACCCAGCCTCCTTGTTCTTCTCATTAGCTCTCTAGGGCACAGCACCTTTTCTTCCCAGATGGGAGAGACCTTAAAGGCACTCAGTTGTCTTCCCCTGTATTCCTGTGTTCTGGCATGCACATGTAGAAAAGAACCAGATGGAACATGGAGAAGTATTTTTGGAGGATCTTCTCATATTAGGACTTTCTTTGCGAGTTTTATACCACCACTCTAACTTGGAAAAATTAAACTACCATCTGGGGAAAGGAACTAAATCCCTTGAGAACTGATACATAAGCATAGAAAAAATGCTTGCTCTTTTCTCAGCATTATTTATTCTGTACATAAGGCGACTAATTCACCTTTTAAAGACGCAAAAGTCCCAGAAAGGCAGTTTTTAATGACTCACATCCAATATTTATGATACATATGGCTTTTTATCCTAAATGTCAAAAGTGAAAGAAAAATATAGCTATTCATGTGGCAGTATAAATACACAGAATAATAATTTAGTATGCAATTAGACTCTTACTAAACTTAAATTAAACCACTGGAGTTTTACAACTCCACACCCAGACAATTTCAGTGTTAAAAGGGAAAAGATGCTATTTCCAAAAGGCTAGTATTTTAGATAAAGTCTTTAAACAAGCAGAAAAGTCCCTGATATTACTTTGGTATAAAGAAGGTATGTAGCAATAATCTATACAAAGAGTGTAAATTCTATACCAATATAAGCTTTGAGAGTGAAAAATCAGCAGGGATTTTTTTTTTTTCTTAAATGTGTTACTTTTATAAGCTTCAAATACATGTAGCAACTCTTGTAAATATGAATATAAAAGAAACCTACAGCACTGTACATCAACACTTCTGCACTAAATTACTTTCTTTGTGTAACTCTGACATCAAGAGCAAGTGTTCATGTTAAATATCATCTGTTTTCTGATACGTAGAGTAACTGCAGTGAATTATTTATGTTTTCAGTGTGCCTATGACTTCAGAATTTTTCTCTCTCCCCTAGCATCATAAATAACTTTTGGTCCGTCTGCTTTGTTGCTGTTGTGCTTAAGGGTTTTATGGTGGTGAAATAAAATGACAATCACATGCACACTGTCATACATATGCAAAAATATGTGTACAAAAAGGGAGAATTCCATGGGAGAACAGGGAACACTACTGCTGGAAACATTAATTGGGGAGAATGGGTGGTGAATGCAAGTTTCACACAGTGGAAGCAGGTACACATATCAAAGTCTATCTTCCTGCACATACTTCTGTTTTTCCCGGGAATCCCTGGTCTTGGTGCGGTTCGGTCGGTTTGCTGTTGATGGGATTGAGTGAACTGATGAACTCTTCTTGCTGGAAGAATAGGAGGAATGGGAGGAATGAGAAAGACTGGCCCGGGACTGGCCAGCGTTGTGGTCAAATTGCATCAAACAGAAGATCAAGTCTGTCGGCACAAGCTCGAATTCATATGGTGGGTTTGTGATAACATAACTGGGAAGAAAGAAAGAAAGAAAGAAAGCAAAAAAGAAAGAGAAAGAAAGCAGGTTTAGATTTGTACTAAAAAAATTTTCTACAGTTATGTCTTGAACATTTACCCAGATTTTTGCATTTCTGTTTCCTTCAGTTTGTACCTAATTTTAGCTCACATAATACCCACTATGATTTAAGACCTTCAGATATCAGTTATCACTTTTTGTATGTTTTCTGTTGCAGAGACATACTGACTAGAATGTTCTTCAAGTGATTTACATTATGATTTTTCAGAGAAGATGCCATACACATCACCCTCCTTTCTTTAGCTGCACTATAGAGTAATGACTCTAGCAAACAAATTTACAGATTGACAAAAAACAGTAACATATCCACTAACAACAGTATTTTTAAAAATGTCTGAAAAGCAGGGAGAGGAAGATTTTAGGTGCACTTCTATTTAGATACATATTTACTACATATATACACTGCAATAGATCAAATTGTTTGGATTGTGACTGTACATGACGTTAAGCAAAAGTTAGTAGTAAGGTTAATTTTATTAACCACATATACATTCATAGCCTCAAAGAGCATTTATAAAGAGAAATCTGTATATCCAAGAATCCAGCATTGCTAAGTATATGTTACAGGCCTAAAATAAAAACTATCAGTTTCAAGAATCACCATCTTCAACCCTCTTTCAGAGTAGGAAGGGTTTATACACCCTGCTGCTATATTTCTTCGTACACAAAAAACATATTTCAGCAAGGCAATAGGCATTTTCTGTCCAAGCAAGAAATGAGCAAACATTGATCATGAAGCTCACAACTTCTTCTTTTCAAATTAGTTTAATGCTCTTAAGAAATCTGTCTTAGCTGCCTCCAGGACAGAATTCACTTATTAATCCAACAAATAATCCCAAGTATAACAAGTACAGTGTAAAACTAAGCTGAAGACAATTTTTTCCACCCATTTTGTCCAGTTCATTATAGAAAAAAACACTTTGTTGGGCTGCAGGGTTTCTTGTTGCCACGTTCACCCAATAATGATGCTTTTTGTAGAGAATGAAGGAGTAACAGATGGTAGATTTGTGATAGTTCTTGTATGGTTCCATATGCATATATCTAGTAGGCACTTAATTAAGACATATTTCAAGTAAGCTGCTAAATGGCCTTCTGATTGGAAAGATGGAAATGTGTCTGCTGTATTTAAAGCATCGAGGTCATCCTTGGTGCTACTGGAGTAAAAATGCAGCCTAACAAGAGAAGGGTTTATGATTAGATACAGATAGTACCAATGGGAAGCCTGCAGGAATATTTTTTGAGCATCCAAAATAAAAGAAGTCTACATAAACTCTACTATAACCTAAATTATTATCCAGTAGTTTACAGCTGATTGATATAAGCAACCTGAAGTCCTTTCCTTGTATGCAAGCAGTGGATCATCATAAATCAAAGATATATTCTGAAAAGAAACTTTTTTCATTATTTATTAAAATTAGCTTAAAACCTATGCTATGATATCCAGCTTATGATTTAAACTCAGCTAAGAGTCATCATGAAGTCCTCAAAGAGCTAGCTTTTGTGGCAAGTTTATGTAGAAAATTGAGAAAGCTTTTTTTTTTCCAGATTAGTTACAGGCACTGGGATCTTCCTCATTGAGAAGATTTAAGAATAGTGAAGCTATTCTAAAAGACTAGACTCACCGTTTAGTGCATTGGCTGGGTGTACTTAGATGCGCATCCCTTAATCGATAAATTCCAAAGCAAAGCATATTGTATGTTTTCAGTGCTTTACAAAATAGATCTCCATAACAACCTCCATCCTAGGAGAACGAAAGAAGAGGAAAAAAGAGAGAACAGCAGATTTTTTTTTCCTTTGTTTTCTCTGTTAACACAGTGCTAGGGAACAGGATTTTCATTATGAGTCTGTACAAAAAGGACAACATATAGACAGTCTCTTGTTTGTCACAAATGAGAATCTTCTACCCAAGGAAATGACTAATCTAAGTTTTATTTCAAATATGTAATTATTTGAAGTGATGATTATTTTAGAGAGCCTTGGTCCATGATATGATGGTAATTTGAGAAGAATGAATGACTTTACGCTGGAAATATAAAGTTTGGTACCAAAAAATGCATATTCTACAAATTACATTAACCACGTAACTATGATATTAAAATTGCTCATATTTCCAGCCCTTTTTATGCAGTAGCCATACTGCCACCTAGACAAACAAATTAATTGGGGAGCAAGACAGAAATTAGAGTTCTTAGAGGTTAAAAGGATAATAAAATATCTCCCATTGAAATATAACAATGATATTAATGCCACTTTTCATAAATAATATAAAATACTTTAACTAAAAAAAGGTTGGATTTGATAATTTGCATATCTAAAATATTGATTCTTAAGTAACAGAGAGCATTAATGCATTCTGCCCTTACTGATGTAGTACAAGTGAAGCTCTGGCAAAATAGCATTTGAAAGATTGGTGCTGCTTGTTTTATTTGTGAAAATGTTATGCTGCATGCCCAAGTGTTTTGATGAGCTGTTAGTCTCAGCTATGAATGTATTTCTACATGAACTGAAAGGCTGTTTACTTCTGTCTGTGTACTCGTGTCACCCTTAATCCTTAAACTGGGATTCCCTGTAATTTCTGTGAAGCAGGCTACTCCGTTCTTTTGGAACAGAGCTGGTGAACACAAGGTTAATTTAAGAAATATCAAATCCTTCATCATCATCAAAGCAATGTGAGTGCTCTGGAATTTGCATCAAGATTACAAGATTTGGTCCAGAAAATGTTTTGAGATACTTTTTATCCAAATGCACCATTTTAAAGAGCTTATTTGGGTTTGGTTTTGGTGGGTTTTTTTACTTCATTCTTACGATGGTGGAGTCAAAATGCCAGAAAATTAGGATTTTGCAAGGATTTCAGTTCATCCAGAAACAGCAGAAACTAAACCTTACAGCTTTGTCTTCAAGCTAATAAGCATATTTTAAGCAAGAATTGGAAGTTCCGTGGAAAGACTAAATAAGCTTATCAAAACCCAACAAAAGTATAGATACTGCTCATGTTTACAATATATTATTGTTAGAATATCATCCAACTCAGCTCATCCATCTCTTTAGCTGACAACTAAGAAGTGCCACAGGATTTTCTATATGAAATATCCAGGCAAGGAGTCTGGGAATTCACATAGCCTCCTACAAAGGATAAGAGCAGACCCGTCACCCTGTGCTATGAATTGTCAAATGAATCAAAAGGGCTATTAAATTAACTAATAGAATTTTTTCACTAATTGAGATAGATTTTTAATTCAGTCTGAGAGAAAACAAATAGATTGCAGAGCAGCCTTGGTCCTACGTTTCCCTCATGATCTTACCCCTAGGTCTGCAAATGGCCCATCATACAAAGCCAATTGAGCAACTCGACACCTGTCCCTGTTTGCAAGTGTCTGGGGCGTGCTGTAACCTCCTCTCAATGCATTTTCCTCAGCAATCAGTGCTTCCAGCTCTGGGGTGGCTCCTCCTGTTACCAATGTCCGTATCAGTGTGAGAATATTGTCATTGAAGTATGTCTGCAAAGATAAAAGAAAGCTCTTTAAGCAAACACCATTAAAGTCACAACTGAAGACATCCAAATTACAACTTTTCTGGGTTTCTGCTGTTTAAAGTTCTTGGCTGTCTCTTCAAATAATTTTATATAGAAAGTGAAAAGACAGCAGCCTCCAATTACTCTATATTCTTCTATCCCATTAGGGTCCTATACTAGATCTTTTTAAACACCAATTTAGGCTGATTTTTATTAAAGCACAAAAATTTGAATGATTTATGTTTCCTATAATTGGTGTTAGTAGTGATGCAATGACTGCTTTCCTTCTCGCTGCCTTCATGTCTAATAATAGGCTTTAGGACATGTAATTGTAAAATTCAGACCACATTTAAAGCTTACACAGGCTAGATTGCCTTTTTACTCTTGTCACCAATTCGTTGGGGAGCTGCCTTTGTGCTGCAAATGTCATTACTTATTACTGTGGCTGGACTCTAGCAGTCTAACCAATGTATTGTACTAAACATCTTATTACAAGACTTGACAGTGTTCAGACATAAGCATGTATCAATTAAACATCTTGAGTTCATTCCAGATAAATGTATGATGAGTTTTGGATCCTGGTGGTCCTTTTAAAAAACTCTAGGGTATAGGGTAAGTGTGGTTTATTAGGGAAGATTTACTTCACACTGACATTTTGCCAGTGTCTGTAGCAGTGCTGGTCTGTCAGGCAAACAATGGGTATTTTAAATATTAATTTAATGCCAGATGAATGACTTTCAAGTTCACTTAAAAGTATACCAGTATAGTTCAGAGATACTCAATTAAATATCTGCAATGTAATGTGCTGGGCAAAAAAAAAACATTGCACAAAAAAAGGAGACACCTTCACTTACAATGTCCCTAATATCTGTTTTCCAAAGCTTTGCAAGCATGTCAGACATACAAGAAAAAAATGAGCTCACTGTAGAGTACAGAGGACTGACATTACTGCATTTGTGGATTCCATTACTAGATTTGTGACTTTTGTTGAACTTGGGGCTTGGAACAAACGTCTACAATCCAACCAAGTAAAAATTAATACCGAATTCTCAAATAGTGCTTGTTGTCCAAAGATAATTCTTTAAAAATAATACTTTTCAATGAAATTCATTGCTCTAGCCCTATAACATAATTGTATTCAATACATGGGTAAACTGAGGTACAAGTTGAAATACTTTATCCTGAGATCAAACATCAGAACTGGCTTCCTATCCATGTTACTTTGATATTCATTCTTTCTATAATGAAACTTCAGTTTTATTGTTGACTTGAGCTGACAGATAAAACAGGAGAAAATTAATTCTACACAGCAATGCTTTTCATTGTTACGCTGAAGTTTCATAACTTCAAGCTTCTCTACTTCTTTACATAGGCATATATGCCATTCACCTGTTGACTAAATCAAAATGAGAGGAACATATTGTTATTGTTATACATGCCCTAAAGCAAATATTCGCATCTCATCAACTCCGATTACTTTAAATTAGCCTGGGTAAGGCACTACATATTTTAAATACATAGTGTACTGGTAAGAGTTATCTGACATTAGCAGAGGTTCAGGAAGATTTAGTTAGTCTAAAACAACAGCTACTCTCAAATCAGTTCTTACATATGTGGATGCACTGTGTAACAATTCAAGTATAATACTCAAAACTTTCTTAACATAAAAAAAAATCAGTGTGACCCCTTGCAGGAGTCTGGAGTGATTACATGATGCTTAATAAGAATTTCTGTGGTGAGAAAGAAGGTGTGATTGTTTATTCTTCAAGTACTTCTTTCTTGACATCCCTGAGGTGAAAATCAGAGTTGCCCTCTTTGGTAACTCTTCACACTGTGCTGTCCTACTTCAACATGTTAAGTGCTCAGAATAATAAATAAATAATTTTTATTTATTTTTTTTTTTTTTAAATCAGCATTAAGTTTAACCTCTTTTTTTATTCTTTGTGAGTATGTACTATGTACCACTCTGAACTAAAATATTTAGCACGATTCCTTTAGTCCTGCAGTTAGGCAGCAATTTTACCTGACACCAGTTTCATGGATATAAAGCCAATTCTGCCACACCTAGAGTTTGGAGGCACTGCAACTGTAGAAGCTGGAAAAGCCCATTCAGTAAAAATGTGCTTTGACATATTTTATACGGTACTTTAAGCACATATCTCCACAAACCCATATGATTTTCTGCAACAGTACCTTCGTCCATGCCTTCCCTACTCTTTTACTCATCATTTTGAATTCCTCTTTCTTCTCTAAGTAATGATATTTAGTATTACTCAAAAATACTATTCTCAGTTTTGCATCTATAAATCAAGACAGAAGAACATGAAACAAAAGCAAAGCATATCTATACTGGTAGATTTTTCAACTCTGGTTTACAATGAGGCCAATTATGGTAGGAAGTGTTCACCTACTCTAAGACTGATGGATGCTGGTTTGTGTAAAATAGCCTGGTTTTATAGACTGCTGACTTGCAGTGATTGCTAAAACACACAAAAGTCTAAAATTGTACTGATAATTTTATTACTCTTTAGGAGGAATCATCAGGCCAGCCTTCACTGATCTCCAACTTTTTCTCTCTCTTTACTCTGTAATTCAAATTATAACTATAGACAGAATCCAAGATTTAAACACATATACTCTTAGCTCATCTGAATTCTGTACTGTGCAAGTACACAATTACAGCTCACTGTAAATTCAGTAGAGCATGATATCCTAAGAAATTATACTGTAGCCATATCACTCATTTTACTACAGATCTCATATTAAAGTGAGAAATTTAAGTAGTAGTAAAATAACGTATCAAGTCAGGCACCCGTCACAAACTTATTAATACAAATAAAATAAAGTATGTGTGTATGTCCCCATTCCATCCCCCAGTGCAATTAAGACATAATGGGCCCAATTCTGACTTATGTCATGTGCTAACCAGGAATAACTCTGGAAGTCATACTCTACTATGAAACTGATGCAAATGAGAAAAGAATCATGTCTATTGTCGATAGAATAGAATGCTGTCACTGGAGAAAGGCCTCCCACTGCTAGACAAATGCTAAGGCAAAAGCTAAGACAGTTATTAGCAAAGGAGGCAACATTTATCTTGGAACAATGGCTTAATTTGGGTTTCACTCCATGACTGATATGGATGTCAGCATTTAACTAGATGGATGACTGCAGCCAAATGATGGGTTTGGAGTTTTTGCCATCAATAAGTGAAAAGATTCCAGCTTTCAGGATGGACTGTTCTGGCATTGCAACCAATCAGAAAATGCCTAACTACAACCAAGAAGGGATGGGTGAATAGGAAGCTGTAACTTGTTAACTTCTGCTGAATAGGGTTGCTTCCTCTTGTACTAATGTATTTATCACTCCTCAGGAAAACCCCATCTATTCTTGCCTTTGATTATCACAAAAATGAGATTCCTCCCATTACTTCTTGGTAGCTTGAACTGGGGAACACCAAAGAGCTCAACTGGCTGATGTCCATTTCTTTTGGAATAATAATACAATGGAATTAATTTGAGAGTGTTCTTCCACTTGCTCTGTAGGAGGGTACATGGCCTGAATATGCCAGTACTTATAAGAAAATGGTCTACAAAATATCTTTGGAAAAGTGCTGCTGTACTTAAAGTAACAAGACACTTTCCAGTGATGGTAGTGAACCCCTTTCGTTGACTATAAAATCCTAACTGAGGAAATACTTGTTTGCTACTGCCATTAACTGAACCCCCTACTGGACATGAGTGTGACCGCTATAATCAGAATGAGAATGTGAAATAGGTGCAGTCTAAACACAGAAAAAAATGAAACCCCTCACAGACGCTGAAACGGGGTAAACAGCAAGGAAATTCTGACACAGATACCTGAGCTAGCAGTGCCACCTAGCCCATGATCTGGAATTTTAGTGCAGCTCTTTCACGTGTTTCGAGGATGCTTTCCCCTTTGTTCAATCATTTTAAAAAGTATAATTACCAGAGTGCTTATGTTTTGCAGTTAATACTGTCAAACCTTTTAAACTAATTGGTCTTTTACAGAAAATTTAACGGAAAATTAGCACATCTTTTAAAAACATTGCGTTAACTTTAATAGCATTTTGCCTTTCATTTAGAATTACTCTAAAATTGTCATTCTCCAAGTCATATTTGCCATTTTTTTTTCTGTTTGCTAGTGGTTTTTCATGGATTTCTTTCAAGAATAGTCCCCCTTTGCTGCACGCAGTTTTCAGCATTGCTTTCAGACAAATATTTTAACTTGCTTTCCTTTTTCTGTTCGAGGTATTTTGTTGAATGAATAATACATATCCAAACCTGAGGAATAACTGAAATAACATCAGTAACTTATACCAATAACAAAAGGGCCTTTGAGACAGAATCAGCACCAGAAAATTACAGCATTTCACAGTTTGAAAATCTACTGATTCTCAAAATACTATCCAAACTTTAAAGAAGTCTGGGACACTTCAGGTTAAAAAACACTGCTTGCTAATCCCCTGAACAGACTCGGACAAAAGATAGTCTTGTGTTACAAAATGTCCCTATCATAGATTAGAACAGTTTCTTTTCTATATCAACAAGACTGTGAGGATCCCTGAGGGAGAACTCTTAAGTAGAAGATATACTGAAAAAAATTATTTTTAACTGGTTTAACTATTGTCTGCCATTCTGCATGCTTTTTTTAATATGAGTAAACTGTAGAATGTAGTATTACAGAACAAAAATCAAGACTTAAAGATCCAGGACAAGCAAATAAACTCTAAGATATCGAATGTGAAAGGGTATAATCTGGTACTGAAGTTCCTTGCCTGTAACGGCACCACTCTGATTGTATACCAAGTCTGTCGTCAGCAGTATGTATGGGAGGGATGCCAACCTGCCAGAACTTCTGTGGTTCTCACAGTTTCCATGTCAAAAGGAATAACAGAGAAGATTTGGCTCTCAGGCCAGTTCTTCAAAGCTTTGAAGGTACAATGCGTTGATAAAACTGGCTTCCTCAGAAAATCTTTCTGGAATAACTATCTGAACAAGACCCAGAAAAGGAAAAAGTACTTCTCAAAAATTTGCCTCTCTAAACTATTTGATGTCATGTAATGTTCTCATAGCTGAAGATAATCTTTTCACTAAACATCCACATTCTTTAAATGGTGCTTCCAATCCCATGGTTTTTAGTCCCATTCACTCTGGTGATGAGAATGTGCTTTGCTTTTCAGGAGCAGTGCCACCTTGAGACTGACAGACTACATATATGATTTCCTTGAGTTTACATATGTTATGCCAAACCAGTTATTAATATATCATTCAAGTTTCTGATGGCAGTAGTAGATGTTTCTTCAAAGACATAATAATGATTGGCTGGAGCAATTTAGCAATAGCCACTGCCACACATAAAAGATGAACCATGGTTGCAGGCTCCACACAGAGTACAATGAGGCACTTTAACCAATGCCTGGAGAGACCACTGTTACCAATGCATGAAAAATACAGTGTAGTTTTTGAGCTTCTGAGCAATGATCTTCAAACTGTGAACCACAGGCTTGTGGAATGGATAGCCTGTAGACAGCAGTTTGAAAAGTAAACTTCATTAAGCTTTTTAATAGACAATTTCAAATTTAAAATACCCAATATGTCATCTCATAGGAAATAACACTAAACTAGCAAAATGCATTCAGATTTGAATCAGAAAGTGACAATGTATTTTACAAGCTGTGATTCATGAGCAGGGTTTAGTCCACTACTTCTACATTAATAAAACTATATAAAACTAATAAATATAAAAAATATATAAAAGTATATAAAAGCAAATAATAATTTTAAACTGATTAATACTGTTTAATTATTATAATTCAATAACTGAATAGTTTAGTTATTTTTTAGTATATTTTGTATCTGCTTTTCTGTATTTATACGTCTGTATACATACATACGTATGTATGTTTCAGACTGCCTGCAGTTGAGAAAAAAGCTGTATGTGTGGGCAATACTCTACTTTCTGATCTCAGACCTGCACTGTACCTTTGTATTGTAGACCATATAAGGAATTGATTCCAGAGATATCAGGGAACATAAGTCAGAGTTTTTTCTATAAAAATTAAGCAATAAAAAACCCTAAATCACTGAATTAATGGAATAATGAACTATGTCCTTGTCTCAAAGTAAGCTGGCATAGGCCAGCACAGTGTAATTTCCTTCTTTGGGAACTCCTGTGCAATTAATAGGATAAAAGCATCACTGCAGATACCACAATTTAACTAGGATTTTGGGTTCAGTTTGCCGGCACTGGCTTGAAGTTAGGCAGAATAAATACAAGCAGGTACCTAAAATCAAACGTATTAAATAAAAAAAAAAAAATAAAAAATAAAAAAGGTACTATAGTGCAAGTAGATTAGTTTGAGTGAGAAATGCTCTTTTGCTTGGAGAAGAAATGAAAGAATATATCCTTCCTATGAGAGTAGGGATAGTAAAGGGAAGACATCTCCACACTTTACACTTTCTGAAGGCTCAAGGAGAATTGTAGTTTTCCATCTCTTTACTAGGCCTTTGAGGAATAAAAGAGAAAATAACACTGCCACCAATATGTGAAGGGCTAAAAGAAAAGACAGGATAGTGAACAATTCTAACTGACTGAATCCTTGGCTTGTCTTCTTGATTAGTATTTTTTCTAAGTTAGAATTTTCTACTCTTGTTATCATATCTACTTCTTTGGCTTCGGGCTGCACTGTCCTTGCTATATAATATGACCACTTAGATGTGAAAATGTTTGAAAAAAAGACTCTGCTGAAGAAAGGCATTGCACAAATGGAGGGGTAGGTTGTCAAAAACTAAAAGTTAATAAAAGCTAGCAATAACTAAAAATATTATCAAGGCTATATGATGAGTTCCAAATAAAAATTTCTGAACTGTCATGTTCCTCATAATCCTTATTGCGTTGCTATAATTTACCTTTGCACAAGGAAGCAGTGGTGTCCACAACATTTTGCTTTTTTTTTGTAGCAATACCAGTAGCAATTTGAAAAATTAATCCTACTTTTTCCTAGATTCTAGAAGTGCCCTACTGAGCCATTCATTCAGGAACATTGATTTAGATAATGATGTGAGTAGATAAACAGCTCTCAAGATAACAATTTCAAACCTTCACGTTAAATTATTCCCATTTATAATGTGAAGATGCTAAATATTTTATACAGAAAGATTTTAATTAGAGAAGGTACAACATTTAAGTGTGCTTGTTTAGGCTTTCTGAATTTGTCTTGTTTGCAAAAATATGGAAAGCAAGTTTCAAAAAAAGTATTTTCTGAGTTTACTGCAAAGTCCTAGGCTGCATTAGAATAAAATTTTACCATTGTAGACAGATAATATTAATCTGTGGATAAAAAAAGGAATACAGAAAGGAACAAAAATATTAAATACAGATAGATAAATATGAAATACAAATAAAATTTTAAATAATAAAGCTCACTCTGATTTTTTCTTAAAAGCAAAAAGTTTCATTCTTAATTTAGGTGGTCAGACTTGGCTTTTTTAAGGAAATCTGCTTGCTCATTTCTAATACTACGTGGAATTTACAACTGATCATTCCTAGCACTGTGGAGCTTTATTCCATGGAGAGCTCGGAAAGTCTACGCTCAAATTTTAAAAAAAGAGTATATCCTTGCTACATCTATCAGAGCTTAAGGTCCTTCTGAAGGACATGCAGCTTACACAGAGCAAGACTGGTCTGAAAACCTAACCAATACAAATGAAGGGAGGATGAAAATGAGCATGATCAAATCATTTGCTTCTAAACTGTACTATGGCTTCAAACTAAAAACCCTAATGTAGACATAATCAAAGGCTACCATCCATAGTTTCTGGTATGCACTTATGTTTTCATTCACAAGACAACTTATGTGAAAAAGATGATGACCTTTCTTCACACAAGTGTAAGATACACAATGTGTACAATGCCTTTCATATAGTTCTATCAGTTTCCCCCGGTGCTTATGCTCAGAGCATTGTTCATGACTACAGGAAATTCAGAGCTTAAAACATGGTTGATTCTGTCTGACATGAATGGTGAGCACAGGGTCTGACACACTGAATTTGGGTCTGGGTTTCAGGAGGGAGAAACAGCATTTTTTGGAAAATATTATCCTTAAAGCCTAACATGACACTCTTTGCTTCTAAACTTGAGGCCTCATAGTAATCCTCGATATTTCAGTTGTTTTAAGGTCTCTGTGTCCAACTAAAAAATAACCTCATTTAGGCTCTGAAATTCTCTTGACATCTAAGAGAAAAGTGTCTTTTCCTGACCACCTGTGGAAAAGGGACTATGCTTTCATACTGTTTCACAATAAGTCTGATGTAAGGAAGTGGGAAAAGATTTTGCTTACTGCGCTCATGAGAGAGTCCAGCACACTGACAGCAAATGCGGTTCCACATGCAAAGGGCTGTGTGAGATACAATTCTGTGTCTGGATCATCATCATCATCTTGGTCCAAGAACTGAACATTTGAATCATTTACTGAAAATAACAATAATGATAAAATTATAAAGAGCTTTTGGGTAACCAGCGTGTGACCTTACACATTACACACTCAGAAAGAAAAAGAAACAGCATATGTCTGGAAACACAGACTTGAGTCTTTGACGTCACTGAAAATAAAATCAAGATGGATGTGCAAATGTGCATTTAAAAATCTGTTGATCGTTATTTTGCTCAGAAGAGGTGACTCTCTTGCCCTTGAGAGGTGACTATCACTTTCCTGTAAAAGTAGCTTCATGGCATCAGCTGCCTGCACTTCAAAATGAGATATATGATGCTTTTTTTATATACTGAGACAATCTTGGCATTGTACAGGTACAGTGACTAAGGCTGTATACATGTATGAAATGTTATCACAAGATACCAAGTCAGAACCCCACTGTAAAATAAAGGCTGTCTGTAAAACTCTGATATAGTCCATGGGCATCTGTTAGACCTGCTGCTTTGATTCTCACTGGAGTGGTGTTAATGCATATATGGCAGAAAACAGGATAAACTGTCTTTTTAACATGCATCTATCTGAATGAATGAGCAATACTCCAGCTATTCTGTTGCAGCACTGCCTTTTGCTCAAGTATCTGTCTCCATAACTTCACTTCCTTAGCTAAAAATTCGATATTAGCTAGTCTGAAAAAGGTTTTGCATCAGGCTGTTTTAACAAAAAAGCCCAAATAAAGTAATATTTGTTATTTAGACTTCCTCTGACATTTCATTGCCACAGTTAAGTTCTCTGCCTCCACCTCATCCCACTAAAAAACCCAGTTGTTTTATTGAGATCAGTGTATCAAGTGGATCCTATTTCATGAAATATTTTATTTCCACATTAGTCCTCAGGCATGAAAGAACAGACTGCTTAGCTATGCCATTGAAATACTCTTTAACTTACTAAATGACAAATTAAAATTTCAGTTCTCATGCAAGGACAGGAAATAAAGAAACTTTTTCAGCATTTGAAACTGCACACATTGTCCATGTCCCAGTTCCCAATGTGAACACATCTCCTGAGTCAACCCAGTAAGCCTTGAAAACAACATGAGAGCTGCTGTATACTTCATCAGGTTTTGGCTCTGAACTTAGCTAGAAACTCTTCTGCCTGCTGTTCTGATCTCCTTTCCTATGCAGTTTCATTTTCCATTTGTTCCTTTTCCAAGCTGTATATACTACTTTGCTTGCCATGCTTAGCTTACAACATATGAGCAACTATAGATAAAGCCTCACAATAGCTGTCTAAAAGAGATGAGAATTGTTATCCTCTATTTAGAGCCTTGTTGAGCCAGTATTTGGCCATGATCAGTCAGTCAGGACCTGAGCTGAAGTAGGATTTAAAATCCTTCCTTCCCACTCCTTGAACCATGAAAATGTTAACACCTCAGCCTTGTAAAAGGAGACGTGTTCTGCCTTGGGACTCAGAAGAATTTCATCCTAGCAAACATCAATATGCATAATACACTTTTATTTGTACAATGGCTATCAGTTTATTCTCCAGAGCCTGATGTATAATTTCAGAATCTACTTTTTGAAGAGCTTGTGCCTTAATTTGCTAGTTCAGAGTAGGCACTATTGACAGTAGCATTTTCTTTCAACTTACATGTGGCAAACTAATACATAGCTTTGACACCAGCTTGCTAGCTGTGTATGGTGCAGTTTCCAAGGTAGTACAAATCTAATGTGAATTCTGCAAGTGTGGTTTTATCCTCAATATCTTTATCTGCCTGATGCAGGTTAGCATGCTCAGGTTGTTACAAAAGGTCTCTGGGCTAGGTGAACTGGGCTCAAATGTGTGGTGCTGTGCCATAGAAAATGCTCATCAAACTGCTCACAAAAGCTGGCAAGAGTTGTCTTTATTGAGAGGGATCAATGCTGAAGCTTGTCTGCTTTTTTTACAGCTTCAAAATCTGAGCTTCTGGGAAGAGGCCTGCTCCCCCAAATAACAAACAAATAGCTTAAGGGGAAGTGTGATGCTGGGGTTTGGTTTGTTGGTTGCTGGGCTGTCTTTCTACAATCTTTTACTTCTTCTTTAACTTTCTGTGAGAACTTCTAAGGCATGTCCACCAAATTGACAATAAGCTGAAATAACAAAAAAAGAAAGAGAAAGAGAGACAAGGAGAGAAAAACTGGGGGTGGGTGGGGAGGGAGGGCCTGGAAGGTGGGGCCCCAGGCCAAAGAAAATGAATTGGTGAGAAGGTGCTATGAAAACAGCCGCAGGTCAGGCGAGTGTGATCAAAGGTTTACTAATGCTGCGTGAAAAAAAAAAAAAATCATTAAGAAAGGCCAGAACAAGACAGTCAGTTTCAACCAGAACCACAAATAAAACACATTCAAAGCAGTGCCATGAGGGTAGCCCCTCTGCTACAGCCAGATAAATAAAGGAAAAGCTGATGACAGTAAGAACAACTACAACAGAAAATAAGACAGTGATTTGAAGGAAAAAGGCACTTCTTACCCAGTTCAGTTATCATTAGAATGTGGGTTCCACTGTTTTTTTCCTGACTGATTGAAACCAAAGGCAGAAGTTTGCCAGGCTTAGCTAATAAGTAAAGTATTTAGGGGGAAAAGAAAGTACAGAAAGATAATAAAGTAAGGGAAAAAGACAGGTAAGGCTCTAAAAAAAAAAAAAAAAAACTGAAAAAGAAAATAAAAGGACAAAGGACCACAAATCAAGTTCGTATTTGCCATGAAAAAGCAGAACAGCTTCTGCACTTCACATGACACCACTTGACAACATAAATACCCACAGCTAGAGTGGAAATCAAAGCCTGGTTACCTACCATCATCATATTCTCAGGAGTAAAATGTCTCATACTGTTATATAGAGTTTGGTTACACATAATTAAACAGTTCTGGACCATGAAGAAATAAACAAATGGCCTCTTGCTATTGACTAAATGCACAGGAAATGTCTGTTCATACTTACTGTGGTTTTTTTTCTAATCTTAGCCCAAAGACCCCTGCTTATTTGTTACACTGTGTAAAAAAACATCTTGTCTGATAGATTGTTTAAGAAAATGGAGAAAACCCGAAGGAAAGAGAGTAATATATTTCAGTGATTCAAATAAAGTGAAACAATGGTCACTAATCTTTCTTTACAGAAAGTAATTCAAAACAGTTATCAGAATAAAAGACAGTGTAAGTTACAGTATAGGTAATTTTCCTGAGGCTGGATAACAAGGGAAGTGGGAAAAAGATATGAAAATGCACATGAAAGGATAAATGTTAGCTTTCCTTACCTAGCTCTGTTATAATAGGGATGTTGGCTCCTGTTGTAATGGAGGGTTGACGTAACAGGCCATGGACTGGACTGTTGTCTGGAGATGACCTATCCATCCCAGGGGGTGTAAAGCCTAAAAAAAAAAAAAAAAAATTAATAAAATTACATGAGAGAAATTTTACACGGGAAAAACTATGTAAAAAAAAAAAATCATCACCAACAGGGAATTCCCCATCTCTAATTTTTTTTATTCAAGAAAAGTATGGTAAAAAACATTATCATTTAAAAAAACGACTTATTTTTCAGTAACTATATGTTAAAAGCATAATGCCTCACAAATATGCAGGTCATTTCTACTGTAAGATATTTGGTAGCTAATGGAGAAAATTAAATTTATTTTGTTATCCTAGGTAGCCTTTGCATCAAAACATGCAAACTGGAAAGAATAATGCTTATTTAAAAATAAATTAAAAAATAAGGATTTCAGTGTCAGATAAGTTTCATTTTGTCCTATTAGTATTTCATATAATCCTGAAACAAATGCCTTTCCCTAAACCTCAATTTCAAAGAGTACTTTTTGTAAACAGTATTATAACCACAAGAAACAAATTGCTTCCATTGGCACGTTTTAGGTTTGATAACATCTTTTAAAAAAGATAGGATGGAAGAAAAAAAAGACACAGATTTTATTTTTTCCTCAAACAGTATGTAAGAGGAATGCTTGAAAACAATCTAGAAAGTTTTATACCTTTGGGGATGTAAAGGAAACAAAGGTAGGAGAGGAAACATATTGACAGGCACTCAAAGGAAAGAAAAGATCTGGAGAGCAGCAAGGTTCACCTCTTAAAAAGGTTTTGTTTTAAGACTGATTCTCCACACAGTTTGAAGTTTGAAATGGAGCTTTTGACATTGAGCTTTTTTTTTTTTTTTTAAATAAAAATGCCCAGGCAAAGCTTCTTGGAGTTTGATTGTAAGTACTGAAACATTCAGTTTTGTACAAAAGCCTGTGCAGCAGTTGGACCAGCAATTCACAGTTGAGACTAATGCATTCCACCTCTCTTGTCCATTAAAGATGTGGAAAACATAGGAATGTTCTATTTAATGTTATTATTGCAGAAGTAATGGTGAAGCCAGAGTTTAAATTTTGGGTTTTCCTGCAGATCAATGTCAAGGCAGCAGTTTTAAGCAAATATTTGTCTGCTAAGAATAGGACTGAGCCAAGCTCACTTTAAAACACATTTCCGAGAACGCTTACATTTTTTGGCACGTTATGCCCAAGTTCTTTGACCTTGCACCTGACATCCAGGGAAGAACTTTTGAACCTTTGTCATTACTAGTCTGAACTAGTTTTGAATTCTGCATATACGGATTTTCAACTAATCATAGCCAAATTAATTCCTGACATTACTTAATTATCTTGCAGTTTGGAAGCTTTCACCATGTTAAATTCATTGATATATTCATCCGCTACTGAATTCAGAAGATATGATATTATCTACTTCACTTTTCTTCAGTTTGGGGACTAATTTAGAAACTAGAAAGCGTCTAAACTGAAAAAGTTCAGAATCTTGTTATTGGTTTAGAACCTGTTAATATGCAGTACTGTTTTTATATTAGAATCATAGAAAGATTTGGGTTTGAAGGAACATTTAAGGGTTATCTAGACCAGCTCACCTGCAGTGAGCAGGGACATTTTCAACTAGATCAGGTTGCTCAGAGCCTCATCCAACCCAACCTTGAATTTTCCCAGGGATGGGGCAATGATCACATCTCTGGGCAACCTGTGCCACTGTATCACCAACCCTCATTGTAAAAATTTCTTCCTTTTCTCTATTCAAATCTCCCCTCTTTTAGCTTAAAATCATCAACCCTTAACCTGTTGCAACAGGCCCTGCTAAAAAGACTGTCCCCATCTTACTTAGAGGCCCCGTTTAAGTATTGAAAGTCTGCAACAAGGTCACCCTGGAACCTTGTCTTCTCCAGGCTGAACAACCCCAATTCTCTCAGCCTGTCCTCATATGAGATGTGTTCCAGCTCTCTGACCATTTCTGTGGCCCTCCTCTGGAGCTGCTCCAATAGATTTTTATTGTGCTGAGAACTTCAGAGATGAACACAGTAACCAAGTGGTTACTGCAGTCCCACCAGAGCAGAGCAGCAGAATCATCTCTCTTGATCTGCTGGACACACTTTTGATGTATCCCAGTTGGCCTTCTGGCCTATGAGAGCACATTGATGGCTCATATTCAGTTTTTCATCCACCAGTAGCACCAAGTCCTTCTCCACTGAGGTGCTCTCAATTCCTTCATCCCGCAGCCTGTATTGATACTGGGATTGCCCTGCCCCAGGTGCAGGGCCTTGTTGAATCTCATGAGGTTCACATACCCACTTCTCAAGCTTGTCCAGGTCCCTCTGGATGGCATCCTGTCCCTCTGGCATATTAATTGCACCACTCAGCTTGGCGTTATCTGCAAATTGCTGAGGGTACACTCAATCTCACAATGTCATTGATGAAGATACTAAACAGCACTGGTCCCAGAAGAGACCTCTGAGGAACACCACTTGTCACCAATCTCCACCTGGACATGGAGCTGCTGACCACTACCCTCTGGATGTGACCATCCATCCAATTCCTCACCCACTGAGCAGTCCACTCATCAATTCCATATCTCTCCAATTTAGAGAAGGATGTTGTGGGGGATCAACTCAAAGGCTTTACAGAAGTCCAGATAGATGCCACCTATAGGGTGTCCTCATGAGAGATTTATGGTTCTTTTCCAGAGATAAATACCATCACTCTTAAACTGTCCCTAAATGAGACAATCTGTAAAGACCACTAGATCAGAAATTTACTTAATCTGATTTAAAATTTTATTTGATATTCAGTTCATTTCTCCCTGTGTTTTATCTTTATCACATATAGAACATATAAGTAATGACATAGAATCACTAGGAAAAGAGACTTACTTAGCCTTCCAGAAGGTACCAGTACCCTATCACATGAAAACGAGCTACAACATGAGTATTGTAAGGACAGGGTAAGTAAAAAGGGAGTGAAAAATCCATCAAGAAATTCCTTAGGAGAAAAGAAGTGGATGCTGTATCTCAAACAGGCTTGCAAGACAGAAACATTGCCATAGGCGAACCTAAGACAGCAAAGCAATTCTACTTCATGTTACTAGTGCATAGAAAATCTTTAGAAAGCAGATTTCTTAGAGACAATTGGAAATGCTGGCCATGTTAACAGTCAGTTATTTAATACTATTTGTTGTGCTAGAACTAATTCAATAAGACGAGCATGGTGACAGTGAGCTGCATTCCCAACTAGCATCAGTTTGCAGATGTTTCCTTGTGCCTGCCACTGTGACCGATAGCTGTATTTGCTCTCTGAATGCTTACTTCTGCATGGCAGAGCCTAGGTTTTCTCAGACTCACAAAGCCAAAGCAAGTCTAACAGGCTTCCTTCAGGCACCACCTCACGAGTTAGACATAACTCTGAGGCTCTCACAACAGCAGGAAAATTAAAGTGGGACTCCAAAGGGAGGAAATGCTGTGTGAGGATAGGTGGGTGTGAAATCTCCTTCTTCAGTAGGCTCCGGTGTTCAGGTTTTGCGTTCTGTTAATGCTACAAGAAAGGCAAGACATGGCTTTTGTTGCAGTATAGTAAAAAAAGCTCCAGAGGCTGTAGATTCTTTGAGTCGTTAGTGGCAGGCTCAGCTGGGTCCTCTGCAGAATTACAAGTCAAAATGGCAACAGCAAGACTTCTTACACTCATCTGAGAGAAAAGTAATCTTGTTCCAACGGGAGAACTCCTGGGAGCGTCCCTACAGGCTCTGCTTCTCTTTTTCCTGAGGGTTTTTCTCTCCCCATTTCAGGATGCACTCCCTAAAACATCCTTCAGTGAATCAGGCTCTTCAGATGGCAAGAGCACATCAGTATTTCCCTACTAGCTAAACATGAATCGAAGAAAGTTGGCATAACTACATCTAAATGTTTAAGTCCTTCTTGCCCTTCCTCTACTGCAATGTGCACACACAAAGCCATGCATATGCACATTCTCCCTTGAAGACTGTTTGTAGCCACCTCTCTCTAACCCTTCAAATATTTGTCTTCCTAGGATGGTGTTAGAAAATTGAAGTAAATATGGCATTTGTTAGACACAGACTGTCAGGCGCTCTGTAATTGTACACTGTGCACATAGTGCACTCAGTCTGAAACACCAGAAGCATATTAAAGGCATTTTGTTTTCTCCTTGAATGAAAAAGACTCATACCTTAATATTTTTCATCCTATGGTCTTGGAAGATGTGAGAAATATATGCTATTTAAATTTAATTTCCTTGTCCATGCTTAATTCAGACATCTCTACAAATCCACTTTTTAAGAATATAAAAGTCTTGGAATATTTTTAGTAAAAGGAAAATTGGAGTACTTGGGGACTTTGTGGGCCCATGTCTGGAGTCACATGGGATCAGACACCTTCAGGCCACATTCCT
>NW_008601194.1:22593-31154 GCF_000691845.1 Merops nubicus | reverse complement strand
GTGTAAGAGTTTTTTTTTTTTTTCCCCCCCAAAAAAAAAAAAAAAAAAAAAAAAAAAAAAGAAAGTGCAGGAAAACTAACCTGCTTTATCAGAACTTTCATTTAAAGGCATGAAAAACTACAAGTGACAGCTGTGCAGATTCAGTGAATGTGACATTTCTGAATTTCTTCAACTTGACAAGTAAACACCTTAAATCGGTAATGCTATATGCATAATACATGACCTGTATTTTGACATCCATCATCAAATGCTGACTTGAGAAAATACAGGTTTGTACGTCAAGGAATAGCACCCATAAAGCAGGGAGAAATTCAGGTCACAGGGTATTAGGAAAACTCTATTTCATTACAGAATCTGAAACAAGCTAAGGCATCAGATTTAAGATCCATTTTCATCTGTGAAAAGATTAAATTCCTCTGCACAGAGCATTCATTTAGAAATGACATGCTTTCCTCACAATGTCTTTTTATTTTCCTTTTCATATTCCATTTTCTCCTTCAGTCCCCAAACCTTGTTCCATTAACGCTCATCAAAATCATAAAACAAGGCTGATAGTTGTGATCTTCTTATAACCACAGTGTCTTCTTGTTCAACAAACAACTGAGGTAGCTGTGGCTACAATTGCTTAACAGGATCAACCTCTACAGTAAAATTTGCATGGCCTGTGCAAGCCTGAGAACAGTCCCTGCATAAGGAAATACAGTGACAGTGGGGAGCTTCTGGAGCAGGGAATTCTCTTTGCCAAACATTAGGAGGTAAGGTGCAGTACAATTGTTTCAGTTCCCGCAGCCACAGCATTCAATACTAAATAGCTGTAGTGGGTGATTGCCTTTACACCACTTGGTTTTGGTTTGGGTTTTTTTTCTGCATGTTCCATTTTGGTTTTCTCCTCACTTATTAAACTGTCTTTAACTCAGCCTATGAGTTATTTTTTTTTTTCTCCCTTCTGCTTCTCTCTTCCATCTCACTGCGGGGAAGTGAGCAAGTGACTGACTGGGTAGGGGCTTAGTTGCCAGCCAGGGACAACCACCATTGGCTATAGTGGTTAACACCATAACATCAACCAGGGGAAATGGACTTCCGCAGGAGGTAGCAAGCCACTATCCCTTTCTGAAACAAGATGCTGCCCAACAGTATTAGGTGTATCATGCTTCTGAAAGGAACACAGGCTCTGGGCTCTAGACATGCTTAACATCAATAATGACTAGCAGTCAGGAGTGACTGCTTCCCTCCCAACAGCAGCTTCCCTCTTTGAGAGGCAGGAACTCTTGCACCCTAACTCAGCTACATGCTCCGAAGGAATTCGAGCCTCCTTCAGTTCTCTGCAGAAGCAGTTGGTTCAACATCCCAAATCTGCACAAAGAAATATTTCCCAGCTCCCTATGGGATGCTACTAGTCACAGTGGTTGTTTCACCTACTTCAGAATTGCAACATCGTACCTCTTAACGGTGTTCTTATCTTTGTAGATGGAGAACCTTGGGGAAGATTCCTCCTCACAAGGGGGAAAGCTCTTTTTCCAAGAATTACTAGGGATGAAGGTGATGGATGAGCTCAGCAAGGCCAGCTGGCTATGAACCCTCCTTGTTTCTTACAAAACAGGATACTAAAAAACACCTAGAAAGTGATGAGCAGTACTGGGCTTCTGTGAGAGCCAGGCTGATCCATGGTCCTCCCATGAACTCAGAAGGGCACTAACTGTGGCTCAGCAGTAACATACTCTCATTCTGGGAGCCCAGTGGCACTGTGATGAAATGTAAAATTAAGGAATGCTGGCATGGCTTAATGGTGACTTCTGCCCACTGAAATCACCAACAATAATTACAGTTTGCCCTGGTTACATGTTTTCTGGAGCAACTGCTCTAATGGTCAAGTGATCTGCTGATTGTGCTGGCCATAAACTACTGGTTTTGTTCCTGTGCAGTTCACTTGACTGAGTAACGTCCCATGAAATGGAGATAGGCTTGCTCTACACAGCGCTAAATATATCCTCTCAGTTTGGTGAGAGGCCAGTAAAGGCTTACTGGGACTTTAATGCTGGAACAAATTTGGCTTCTGGAAGTGCATTCCTTCTGTTCCACTGACTTCATTGAGACACAGATGACCATATTGTCCAACTGAATTTTTATGTCACATTTATAAAATGTCTTCCATTCTAAAGGATCATAAGGATCCTTTACGATCCCATTCCCCTTTTCCCTGCTCCTTTCCTTTTTGTCCCCCTTCCCTTTCAAAGATGTATATTTCACAGAACTGGAATGCTAGGCAGGCAGAATGCAGCTTCCCACACTGAAAATCCACTTGGCAGACCTAAAGCTGGTGGCCTTGTCATTAAAGTGACATGTAATTTGATAGTGCCCTTTAAATCATGGTATTCTAGGGAAAGGTGCCATGGGATTCACTGGGTAACGTATGCGCTAAAGTCCTCAAAAATATAATTTTAAAAGCATATATACTATTAACTAGCTTTGGCTTATCTAAGAAGCATGAAATAATCATACTTAGAGTTTATATGAATAACACACAAGTGGTGAGCTGCCAAGCACACCCCCGACAAGTTATCATGCAGGAATAGAGGATAAGGATTTTCCTCAGGTAGAGCCAGCCAAAAAGAAATAATTCTTTTACAAAAGGACCTCACAGCTATATCCCTTTGCTACTGTTTGCTGACAGTGTCCATTAATATTCCAGTGAATTCAATCAAATGATAGACTATACCGGTTATTCTCCAAAGTACAGCCACTTGAGTATACCTGTAAAGTTCAGCAGCAGTCATGCAGCTAAAGAGCTGCTGACATTCATGAGAATCTGTTACAGCCATTCAATTTAGAAGCAATTCTAGCAGCAACATCCCATGTTGTCTGAGAGTTGTAGTTTGACCTCAGAACCTGGAAACCCTAAATTCTGGTTTCAGTTCAGACTTTTACTGTAATTTGTGCCTAAAGATCTAATAATCTCTTGGAGATTATCTCTAAAGCTTTGGAAAAGGAGAGGAATGTGGGAGCACAGATGTGACTGCATAAATCCCCAGGTTTCTCATAGACTGCAACATCTTCAGTGCTTCAGTGGCCCAAACATAGGCCAAGATAAATCTACAGAGAGTGGAGTGTGAAGAATCACTTTCTTATCTGTAATAACCCTCCAATGCTTTGGAACTGGAACAACCCCTGGAGCACTGAACACTGAGAGACACGGTTACAGAGAACAAGCTGCCATCTTCCTCCCAAGGAACTGCTCTTCTTTAACCTCTGTTTATTCCCATACTGTCGAATTCCAGAAACCTATAGTGAAGATGTCCAACTCAAAGCTCTAATGAAAGCACAGGGCAGGGGGATCAATGTTAGTTCCACTCCCCAAAGTCTGAGAACCATTCCTGGGTGGATTAGTGGTCTAACATACTGAAATTATAAAGGATTTATAGGTCTGTTGTTTCCTGTGCTGGTCGACACAGCAAAATAAGCTATAAAAACAAATCAAGAACTGGAGTTTCATCTTCTTGAGGGCTAGCATTGAATGACATTGTTTCATTTCAATCGTGAACAGCATAATATGTTAATAGGCATTATGTTTTAAGTATAGTGCAGACTCACATACAACTTAGAGGGGTTTATTCCCAGGTATTTAAACCACTGTTTTCCAGTTTAAGTGTAATTTTGAGTTTCACTATCAAAATAGAGACAAAAAATCAATATGAAGTCCATCTGAAACTGCCTGTTTTGTGGGGTTGTTTGTTTGTTCCCCCCCCCCTAAAAAAATCTGAAGTAGCAACAAACCATAGCTCTACAAAGGTTCACCACAAACTTACGCAACCCAAAGCCAAAATAGAGACAAAAAATCAATATGAAGTCCATCTGAAACTGCCTGTTTTGTGGGGTTGTTTGTTCCCCCCTCAAAAAAAAATCTGATGTAGCAACAAACCATAGCTCTACAAAAGTTCACCACAAACTTACGCGACCCAAAGCTACCAAAACAAATGGGTTTCTTTACTAATGTTTTTTCTGGCCTTTTCTTAAGTCTTCATCCTTATTTTTTCAGTGCTATAGCAATTTTTTAACATTCTAAGCAAATTTTGCCTAGTTTACTGATTGCTTTGGCCTGACATCTCTCTCTCTCTCTTTATTTTTTTTTTTCTCCCAGGCAATAAAGCCCAGGTTGAACTAGCACTCCTGTTCTGCAATGCAGCTATCTTGTTTTATACACATCTGTCTTGGGAACATAAAATGCACACCTGAAGTTCATCAGTGACTTTAGTCAGTCTCTGGTGCATAAGCAAACAATTCCAAAAGTGTAAAACTTAGGAATATTTCTTATTTTTAAAAGTACTGTATAGCACAGAGCAGACTAAGTCACAGAAATCTATGAGAGTCATGAAAACAGGCATAATGCTTACAGCCAAGAAAATCAGGATAATTGCTTGGGGGTTTTAGGCTATCAAGAAAGGAAATTAAATATTAAACTGAGACACTTTGCAGGTTCTCCACTGTGCAACAAGAAGAAGGGACAGGTCCCCAAGAGTTAATGGCCTGACAGTTAGCACCATCTTGTAGCTGTCTTTAAGCACCTATTTTCTAAGCTGTTTCCAGAAACAGAGGAATGATTGGGTAATTCTCTAATTGAAAACAACTAGGACAACACACAGTAAAATACAAAGGACTTCTAGAATACAGATGACAGTTTTCCAAGCTGCTTCACACTTACCCTATAGTTTGGTGTGTGTTCACATTAACGTTATACCATATTCTTATAAACTGGTCAGAGAATATTTTAAACTCCTTCCAATATACCACATGCTTTGGATTTGTTAAATTCTTGTTCTGTGTTGTAACAGTGATGTCACCTTTGGTTTTGCATCTACTTCCCCTGTCCCCTCCTCCTCCCCCCCCCCCTTTCTCTGTTGCCCCTTTCTCTGTTGTCATGGACCTGCTTTTCCAGAGCCTGCTTCTGTTGGTGAAAGAATTTAGTTCTCTCACATTGTTCTTCTAGTGGAAATTTATCTCTTGGTGACAAGTGATGATTCATTCTTTCTGATGGATTGCATCTCTTGGTATAGCAACTACTCGTAATACTACTGTCCAGGTGATAGAGAGTAGCTTGGCTACTTCTCCAAAACTTCTCTTTGTTTTTTCTTATTTTGTCCAGAAAGAACTACTAGAACTATAAAAGTATTTGGAAAGAGGAAGAAGAAATAGTAATGTGTTCATTCAGTGAATTTTATGGAGTACATTTAAATTCACAATAACATCAGAAATTACAATTCTTGAGGTTTGTAGCCACTGTCATTCTGAGCTTTATTTTTTTAATTGTCCCTAGTCCCCACTAGCCATTTATTAGTTTTCTACACTGCAGACTTTTAGGACGCAGGGTTGGTTAGCACAGGTTTTTAGCTAAAAGACTTTAATATAAAACGATGCAAAATTCTTATCAATTTCATCACTAATCAACATTGCACATTTAAACCTCAGGCAAAAAAAAAAAATATGCTGAATAAAGCTTATCAAATAAATTAAGCTATATTACCTAGTTCAGAGAGACAGGTATTAAATAACTACAAATAAAATTGAAAGATTGCCATTAAAAATGATATATTGGCATGTTAGGGGAGACTTTACATTATGTGATTATATCCTAAATTATACCAAATAAAGCATATTTTTTTCTTAGTGAAAAAGGAAGAACAAAGCCAGATGTCATAGCAAGGAATCAATAAAAATATTTTGATAACTAGAAGCATCAGTGTTGTCCAACACATGATTGGCAACTACTGAAATATAAATTAAACAAATTTCCCACTGCTGTTTATGGAAAAAATATGCAGATTAGAATTTGATTAGGTTTATATCATGAGACTCAATTTGGACTTTTAATCTATTAAGCTCCAATAAATGAGGCATCTGAATAGCTCCCCTGAGCAGCAACAGTAATAACCACTGCAGTCATTTTTTGCAATATGTATTCCAACAATTTCTTTAGCAGATGATTCCACATCTTTAAGTACAATTACTTTGTAACTTCTACAAAAATTTCAGGTGTATGCAGTGAGGAAATGGATCCATATAAAACGCTTGAACAGACATTTTGTGATAATCAACATCTGTCACACTGTTCTAGCAATATTGTTTTTCCATCAACTTGGACTTACTTAGAGTCAACTTCATGGTCTGTGTGGGCTAAATAGTGCTAGCAGATTTGTAAATTACTCAAGCTTGAACTGAGCTGGAAACCTATGGCAAAATGTCATTAAGTTCTCTATAGGCTGGATCAAAACTAAAATCACATATTCAAGGTTGTCTTGGGGATCAAAGATTTAACTGTGAAGGCTAAAGCCTCATTTTATCAAAGAAATCTGAACTGGATTCCCAGAGCTGAGCTCCAAGACAGGTTGGATTTAGATCAAGACCACCTCTAATTTATCTGACAGGTATGCTCCACAGGCCTCCTGCACATTTCCTGCAGTCTAATCTATTTGCAAGTATCTGAAAGCTTCCCTCCCATCTTACTCCATTTTGTAAAACAGTAACTCTCAGCAAAGCCTGGTGATCAGAGACCATTTTGTGCCCATGTCCAATTCTGCCAGTTTTCACCATATCTTTTCACAACTCTTTAGTAGACAGGTTGTCATAAAAGCACATGGTTAAGTGACAGCATGTAGGTGATTCCCAAAGATTAAATTTGTAGTTTAAAAACTTCAGGGCGTGATTAAAAGTTCACATCCTGCACGATTATATTTTTTAAAGAGAGGCTTAACAGACAATTTCCTTCTGGCACTCATGCATTCAGCATATCACTACAAAGGTTCTCTGCAAGCCAAATTTTTACCACAACACCAAACTGAACAGCATAAATAGTGTGTGTGGGGGTGGAAGTAATGCTCATTGTCATTCAAATACTACCTTCTGTAAAACATAACTTTAGAGTTTCATGTGTTAAAGACATCTTAGTGGATGCCATGTGTGAAAATGAGTATCAAGATGTTTTGAACTATGCCAGTCTGCATAACACTAACTCAACCAACTTTTCCATAGAAAACAGGTTGTTTTAAGGCTATCCAGACCCTGGGTGAAAACCAATCACGAGGGTCTTTCTTGCGTGGTTGCAGACATCATCCATATGCCAGCCCTCATTCAGGGCTGGGGGTTTAAACCCCAGCACTTCAATGATCCAGTAATTGCCCTTGTTGAACCATACACCACTGGCCTCAGACCATCGATCCAGCTTGTCCAAACCCCTCTGAAAAGCCTTCCTACCCTTGAGCTTATCTGTGTCTTCCATCCAGCTTCATATCATCTGTAAATTGACTGGCTGCCAAATGGATTTAACTCCATTCACAACCATTCTTTGTGCCTGGATATCCAGCCAGTTTATTACCCAGTGAACAGTACGTCCATAGAAGCCACGAGCAGCCAGCTTCTCCAGGAGGATGCCGTGGGAAACAGTGCCAAAGGCTTTACTAAAGTCTTTACTAATGTCCAGGTAGACTTCAGAATTATTGGCATTACTGGCCAGTAAGAAAACTACCCCTGTCATGCACAATAAAGTAATTCGGAGGTAATACCTTCAGAAAGTACCTCCATTAAAAGAAATGTCAACCCACTGATATTGAGGTCCACAGGACTGGTTAACATATCAAACCAGTCTTGTGTTCTGTTCAGCTCAGTATATTGTCCTTGGTTTATAAGTCACATACACATTATGACACAGTCTAATTCCAGTTTCAATATAGGTTTACCAAATACTAAAGTCGGGTTATTACAGTTATTCTTGTCTCTGACTCGAAATAGACAATAAAGATTTTCTTTCACAGAATCACAGAACGTTAGGGGTTGGAAGGGACCTCCAGAGATCATTGAGTCCACCCCCCCTGCCAGAGCAGGACCATCTAGTCTAGGGCAGGTCACACAGGAACACATCCAAACGGGTCTTAAAAGTCTCCAAGGAAGGAGACTCCACAACCTCCCTGGGGAGCCTGTTCCAGTGCTCTGGAACCCTCACAGTAAAGAAGTTCTTCCTCATGTTGAGGTGGAACTTCCTGTGCTCCAGCTTGTGACCATTGCCCCGTGTCCTATCGCAGGGCATAAGTGAGAAGAGATTGCCCTTTCCTTCCTGACACCCAGCCCGCACATATTTACACACATTAATTAGATTTCCCGCTAAGTCTTCTCCTCTCCAGACTAAAAAGCCCCAGGTCTCTCAGCCTCTCCTCACAAGGCAGGTGTTCCAGTCCCCCAATCATCCTCGTAGCCCTTCACTGGACTCTCTTGAGTAGATCTCTGTCCCTCTTGAAATGGGGAGCCCAGAACTGACACAATACTCCAGGTGAGGTCTCACCAGGGCAGAGTAGAGGGGGAGCAGAACCTCCCTTGTTCTGCTGGACACACTTTTCTTAGTGCACCCCAGGATACCATTGGCCTTCCTGGCCACAAGGGCACAATGCTGTCCCATGGACAACTTGTTGTCCACCAGGACTCCAAGGTCCCTCTCCACAGAGCTGCTCTATAGCAGATCTCCTCCTAACCTGTACTGGTGCATTTTATTACTTCTGCCCAGGTGAAGGACTCTGCACTTA
>NW_008601194.1:16246-22448 GCF_000691845.1 Merops nubicus | reverse complement strand
AGACACTCTATACCATCATCCAGATCGTTAATGAAGATGTTGAACAGGACTGGACCCAGCACTGATCCCTGGGGGACTCCACTAGTTACAGGTCTCCAGCTGGGCTTGGCACCATTGATAACCACTCTTAGGGCTCTATTGTGCAGCCAGTTCTCGACCCATCTCACTGTCTGTTCATCTAGCTCATATTTCCTGAGCTTGCTCAGGAGGATGTTACAGGGGACTCTGTCAAACGCCTTGCTGAGGTCAAAGTAGACTACATTACCTGGTCTCCCTGCATCTACCCATTCAGTCACCACATCATAGAATGCTATCAGATGAGTCAAGCATGATTTCCCCTTGGTAAATCCATGCTGACTAGTCCTGATAACCTTCTTCTCTTCCATGTGCTCAGAGATGACCTCCAGAATGAGCCGCTCCACAATTTTTCCTGGGATGGAGGTGAGGCTGACTGGTCTGTAGTTTCCAGGATCTTCCTTCTTGATTTTTTTGAAAAGTGGATTGACATTGGCTTTCCTCCAGACGTCAGGCACCTCTCCCATTTGCCACGATCTAGCAAAACTGATGGTGAGTGGTAGAGTGACCATGTCAGCCAGGTCTCTCAGTACTCTTGGATGTATCTCATCAGGGTCCATGAACTTATGTCTATTCAGTTTTCTTAACTGATCAGTAACCCAGTCTCCACTGACTAGCACAGAGTGTTCCCTCCTCCAGGCTTTCTCTCCTACATATAGGGTCTGGAGTTCACAAGGGCTGGCCTCAGGATTAAAGACAAAAGCAAAGAAGGCGTTTCCTTTTCGTCCTATTCATCTTTTCTAACATTAAAAAAAAAAAAAAAATAGAAATTGCACTATTACAAAATCATGATGAATCTGAAGTATCTCTCTAATTGTATATTCTTCAGTGATGTACCGTTAGCAATGAATTAATATCTAAGGCTGTGTAGACAAGTGTCTGATGAACAGCAGTGATACTACTAGTAGCACACAATCTGTAAAGTTTGGGAACCTTTGCTGCAATCAGTACAGGATTCAGAATCAAGAAACTAGAAAGCAACTTATGCGTCTGATGGCCATTCTAGGGGGAAGAATATCCAAAGCATACAGTCATCTATGTAAATAAACAGATGATTTTTTTCAAATATATATAAAAAAGTAGTTTTCTTTTCACAAAACCAATGAGGTACTGTGTGCTCTTAAGAAAAGATGAATTTTGCGTTGTTAAGTTTGCACTATTTTGGATCACAGTTTTTCCCCTTTTAGTGAATATTAACCTTAGAAAGAAAATCTTTGAGGGTTTTGTCTGTCTCTTATAGTTCAAATGTCTTCTTACATTTAAAGAAGTACCAGAAGTGTCTCTCCATCAGCTCCACATTAATTTCATTTATATGGGATCCAAAATCCATTACATTATCAACCAGGCTGGTAACAACAGTGGTAACAGTAATGTGTGAAGTGTCATTCTTTAATTAGTGAAAATTAGATGGTAACCATAAAACATATGCCATGGTGTCCAGGGCATAGTACAGTCATACTGAAAACTTCCAGCAAGCAGGGTTGTTTCTTTGATTTCAGCATTACATTGACTATTTACTGTCATTCATGCAACTAAATACTACTGTTGGATTTAAAAATGGCATACTCTCTAGAAACACATTAACCTTCCTATCAATTACTATTTACTGGAAAGCAGATAAAAAAATTAAATGTGCATTTCCTTGTTGGAATTTCATCAGTATCAATATCAGTGGAAATAGCTGTCCTTTCAGCTAGGGGTTTTAAATATTTCTGAGAGTCTTTAATCTATTTCTTGTTATTTGATAAGATTCTGAGAATAAATACTCAAGTTGCAATGTGGATTTTTGTAGCTGGTAAGGTCGCTTAAAAAGTGTGAATCTGTGGGTTTAGGCAGGGCCAATCTGAAATATAAATATGCAGATAAATTTTAAGGTCACCCCACATCACACTGCCATAAAATAATTTTAAAAAATCAGGATATATTCCAAATTTAATAAGCACCCTCCTTGTGTATCTAATTCAGTCTAAGCCTCAAAGTGGAACATATGTCCAGAGAGACAAGAGTTTACAGTGCCACTCCAGAACGGCACTGAAAATTTAACTGAGGAGTCCAGAAAATTCTGAAATGTTTCTGAAAGAAACAAAGACAACGTTGCATCTCTTAAGCAAGTAAGCAGAATCACTTCCCACTCTGACAAGGAGAGTATTTTGAAATTTCCATCACAAGATTCCTATTGCTTATCAAAGAGTAGCTCCTGCATTGACTTACGTGAGGGAGAAAGAGTCAACTGAGTACCAGGCTTGGAGGAGAAGCTCAGGAAGGCAGTGCTGTGCCCTGCCTCACTTCACTGAGGAGCAAGGGAGAGCAGAGAGATCTTCAATCCCTAGTTCATCCTCTCATGGAACACCTGCAGAGAAACACTCTAGGCCCTTTCCATATTGCTATGTACCATTTGATCTCTACTGTTTGACAAGAAAACCAGTGAGGACGTTTTTTCCCTTTCATGAATTTTAGGTCTCACACTAGGCTTATCAGCACTTAATAATGAAATTTAAAAAAAAGAAGAAAATCTGAGATTTTCATTATTTTTTAGTAAAATTACTGTAGGTGCTCAACAATAAAAGTAAGCAAGAGGAGTTGACAATGGAAACATTACATAGCACGGGTCTGGCTAAGAAAATGTTGTAAATAAGCCTTCAAATCTCTGTTTAAAAACTCCACAAATGTCATACTTTAGAGAACCCATTTCCAAGACTTTTTTGTCAAAAAAGCATATTAAGGATATTTGACATTTAAAGTTGAATAGAAAATTTAAACCAGCAACCAAACCTCTAATTAATATGAAAGATCCCATCTCAGTTATACTTTCATTTGAGCTACTTTAAAGATCTATGGAAAGTTTGCAAAAGATCAGATATTCCTATAACATTACAGAAATTTTATATGATCTTGTTTTCGCGTCCAAATAAGTCAGTATGAACATTCCCAGTAACCTCAATCTTATTGGGGTGTGTTGAATAAAAATATATCATGATAACTAGTCAAGAATAAAGTTCACCCCTCCTTATTTTCTTCAATAAAAATTCCTACCACAACGTTTGCAAAATTCATTGATACATGTTTTCAGGTTTGTTTTTTCAGACGGTAAAAAGAAAAGGTGCAAAAATACATTATTAGGAGTTCAGCACTATTGATTCTCAAATGAAGGCTGTGTCGCCATTCAGCCTGCATATCCAGCTCTGTAGATGCAGAAAGGTTTGGAAGGTTCTTGATAACCAGAAGCTAAAACCAAGTTTTTAGAGACTGCCTGCTATGGAAAGTCTGGTCTGCCTCAAATTTAACCATGTTAAACTTAAAAATCAACAGGTCTTACTTGATAAAAGAATGCCAAGTATTTTGTAAGCTTCACACTAAAGCTGTCAAAGTTCTGCAACTCACTAGCAGGTGTTAGATGCTGCTCTTCTACTGTGGATATCATAGACTGGGATTTAACTGGAAATAAAAAAAAAAAATCTAACTTCCTCCTGAAATGTCAGTAGACTGGCGGAATCTGCTGGATATTGATGCTTTGTATCTCTTCCACACCAAAACAGAAATAGTGACACTGATCTCTGAATCTGAATTCATATATGTCCTTTAAAAACAGCAACCAACTTTATGCATCCTTTATGCATATAAATAACCATTTATTAAACAAACAGTACGTACTGAAGCAAAGAAAGATAACAGAATTACGCTCATGAGGCTGCCTGCTATGGTCTATAACTTTCAAACTATCTTATAATCCTGTAATATATTATCTATATGTTCCATTTTCTTGAAGTTATCTTCATAATCAAGATGCTATCACAAGTATCATGGGCATTGGAACTATTTTTAATTTTCATTTAAAGAGCAATTAAAGAAAGACAATGGATACACAAGATGATAAAGTAAGTGATTAGCAGCATGCAAATGACACAGGCTTAATGATCATACCCTGTTCTATTCTCCAAAGGGCCTGCAGAGAAAAACCCTTCCTACATGTGGTTGTGCAGCTAATGTGCCTTAGCCTACAATTACAACATTGCTGACACCATTAACCACTGAAACAACATCACTTCAGGAAATCCTTGTTGTCTCATTAAAATGCAAAGGGTCAGGTAATTTACCAGCATTGTGTGTCTACTTTTGTTGTGGGTAATTAACAAGCATTACCCAGCATGGACTCCTACTGGGAAATAGAGAAACTGTGAAATATTAAAAAGATTTTTTTTTTTTTTTACTTGATGGGAATTTGAAATATTCACAATCATAACCTCAATAAACCTTTGTATTCGAGGGACCATGAAATACAGACCTTTTATACATTCAATGTCACAAGATTTTATGGTTGGTTATTTTAGAAACCAAACTTCACATTTTTAAAAAAATTACTCTTGTATAATAGGATCTAGACATGTATCTCCTTCTGCAGTTAAGAACTTGTTAAAAATACAGAGTCAGAGAAGCAAAACACCTTACAGTTTCTTAAAGAATTAAAAAAAAAAAAGGTTTCTTCAAAGACTTCTTTATAAAGTTAAAACACAGAGACTGGTATAGTGCATTCTATTACCCATGTTTCCTTCCTTGCTAATTGAAGTCCCATATCATCTTTTAAAGCAACTTTGATAACTCACTATTGGCTCACATCTTGTCAGGGAACAGAATGGTCTCTTATTCTTTAAATGGAAGTTTTGGAACATAAAACACTTTCCAATAAAAGTGAACAGAAAATTATGAATTCATTAAACTACTTTGGAATCTTGTGCTATATATAATATTTATATTCCAACTACCGTAAAATATGCTTTAATATCTTTAGGCAACTATAAGGACTTAAATATTTATAAAATGGCTAAAGATAAAGTATAGCTCTCTTATTCCTACATACAGATGATGTAAGGCATGCAATCAAAGACAATAACACTTTCAACCCATTTGTCATCTTAAAGGAGCCTTTCAACTTCAGATCCCTTGTGTGCAATCTACATAAGAGTTGTTGCCTACATAGGCAACTCCAGAGGAGTTTGCTCCTTAAAAACTACCAAGAGTGCTATACTTCACATAAAAAAGGGTTTTCTGAAAATGGAGACAAAACTATAAATTTGCAGGCAAAACAGCTCCAAGTGGGGCTTCAAAATACTGCTGTATTTATCTCTAGGACATCTGGGAACAGGAAGCATTTTGATTTAATATTTCATAACATAAAGGCAATTGCTTTCTTGCCTGGTGTATAATTAATGCTCATAAAAAGAGCGGATTTTTTTTATTCCTCAGCATCAGAAATGCACAAAATAGTACACCTTCATAATAATGGGTTTGCTTTCAAGATGCTAAACAGCAAATAATAATAAAATAGAGTCACCATGAATTTATAACAGTCTTGGGATCGTTAAATATATTTATAGTTTAAGTGTGAAATCACATGCTTGATGTACTGTACTATCTATACCTACTTTGCCCAGTTTTATTTTTCTCTGGCTGAAGCAGAAGGTATCTTGAAAGCAGAGGAGAAATTGTGAAAGCTTGAAGGTATTTGAGCTAAGACCTTCCACAGTATTTCTCAAATACAGGCAAATTGCATCAAAGAAATGTCTCTCCAGCTATCCCCCAACACATTTTTAGTTTACAAGCAACAGAATTTAAACCTCTTTTCTTAATAAGCTTTTCTTAATAGGAAAACTCTAAAGAGACTGTTCTCCAAGTGTGTAAGTTCCAGTAACTAATGTTACTGTCCAGCAGCAAGGAAAATAAAAGAAATGCAAACAGTGCTGTGTGGGAATCTTTTTGTCCAGGGTTTCTTGAAGAAGGCTTGAAGGCTAGCAAGGTCCTAATGTAGATTGCTCTATAGCACAGGAAACAAAGTAACCAGTCTCTCTCCTACCCACTCTCTTTATTTTATTTAAGTTCAAATCTTCCAAAGGCTTGCACGTGATCTAATTTTACACAGGTGGATAGTTTCATTGAAGTCAGAGAGATTTATTAACCTGTGTACATTGAGAATGTAACTTCAGTTTTGGAACAAGTAATGTATCTGATTGTAAAGTTGCCAGGGCAAAGGCTGTATTTTATTCTTGTATATATCAGGACTATGACAACAAGTTCTTAATCCCACCTAGAGCTCCAGTATGCTACCATAAAATAAATAACGGATATCAGCTGA
>NW_008601194.1:0-16215 GCF_000691845.1 Merops nubicus | reverse complement strand
GGAAAAGAAATTATATGAATGTTGCAAAAAGGTAATACTAAGTGATTTATCACAGTGATTTAATCTTCAAAAACTGGATATTTTTGTGAGCAAATGGTGATGTGGGATGTGCTGGGAAGTTAAGATACCCTTACTCATTTTTCAGCTATTAACTTTATTACTTAGGATGGTCAGCCTTTGTTTTGAAAAAATAATAATGAAACTGCACTACAACAAACATTTCAAAATTCAGTTATTAAACAATAATCAACCAAGTAGAAAATTTCATTAATTGGATTATTATTTTTGTCATTTACCACAAAAGATAATAGCAAAAATACAAGGAGCATTCAGAAACACAGAGCATAAAAACATCCTTAATCATGTGCTAACTCTACATTAAACTATCAATCCTTGAAACATTTACTACAAACCTTTCACTTTTTGCCACCAGTTTTTATTTATTTACTTTTAATATTACATCTACATTTAATATTCTACATTTAGTTATATGCTTTCCTAAGGAGGTTAAGTAACTCCTTACATTCTCAAATTATTTATCTGGCTTAAGCAGAGTTTGATTTTCTGTATTTGAATGTAAGGCTCTTTATTTCTGCATTTTCGTATAACATAAGAAATTAAACATAGGAAACAGTTCTGGAGTTACCACAGAATACTGAATTCCGTAACAGCCTAACAAGTAACTGCATCTAAGATTATCAAACCCTATATTCTGAAATTTTCACTTAAAAATTTTATTTTATGACTATATAATAAGATAAATAAGATTGAATACTCAACAAAAAATCCTCCTTCAGGAATAAAAGTATTGTTTTGAACTTATAACAAACATCTCTAACAGCATTACAATATAGTTATCTCTGAAAGTGATGCAAAACCTTTGCTAACTAAGCACTTCAGACAGTATTTATCATTTCTATTTGTTTAAAAATTTTCGTTTCTAATCCTGATAATACTATAATTGTTCTCTCTCTTTTGCTAACATTTCAGAGATTAAAAAAATCAAATATTATTGATTGGTAGAGGGCAAAAAGAATATATTACCTGAAACACAATGGAATGTATTCTAAAATTCATTTTAATAGGAAATTTCTTGCAGCAGTTTGCAAGACTAAGTCCACTCAAAATTGCAGTACTTTAAGAATTAATCAACAGCTTGTGAAATAAACCTAATGAAACTCAGGGGTTAACTGTTTTTGTCCTTTCAATCAAAGCTTAAACCAGCTCCAACAAAAAATTATGACGAAGCCACAAGTGGTTTTTAAAAGAACTGGATCAAATGAAACTAAACTTGTACAAGGTTATTTTTAGCTTCTGTAATCTGTTACACTTGAAACATAGTATGTAAAATTCTGACAATATTTACTTAATTTTGATAAGATTTTCCCTAGAAGAATCCTGCCAAGATGTATGACATGTATACCCAGTACATGTATACCCAGTTCATCCTCTCTTTAGTTTTTTTCTCTTTATTCTTTCTTGCTGGAGGATCTATTACAAGAACTGTAAATGAAGGCCCTAAAAAGATCTCTCGTGTTCCTGGAGAAAATAAGCTGAAGTCATTCAGAAAACATCCACAATTGTACCTATTCTGAAATATGCCTACCCTGTTGTACTGTGATCTGTCTTGGAACATCCACAGAAAACATGTTATTATACAGCCTCCCCTTTCTCTAATTTAGACCTGCTTGGAGCAATAAGATTTCTTTTCTTTATTGTTTAGTAAGTGTTTTATAACAAAATGTACTGTTCTTATTATAGGACTCAAGATCTAAATCACTATCCAGTAAAGAAAATTATTGAGTTGGATATCTAAAGTTAATACCCAGAGGCTACTCTGGTACAGTATTTATAAATCTCTAAACAGTTAAGCATAATTGTCTTTCTAGTTTTTGGGAAGAAAGCCAAATAGTGGTTTTAGTTACAACTGAAGAAAAATATTTTGTGTTGGGCCCTGTTCATCTGGTGGGTAAAACAAAGAGTAAAATTTCCACAATCTAAGACTCTGAAAGAAGATAGAAACACACAAAAAAACGGGAACTATCAATAGATGCTACTTGAAGAAGAAAGGATGGAAAGGTCAACAGAATGAAGGAAGGGAGAATTACTGGAGGCCTCCCAACATAACTACCAAGGCAGAGCCCCTCCCAGACTCAAACTTCCTCGGTGATTTCGAAAAATGTTATGGCTAGGGAGCACAAACACTTAACATGCACCTAATATTCTTTGGTCTCCTCTCCAAAATACTTCTTGACAGAAAAAGCTCACTTGGTATTTGAGGTGAAAGAATGAGAATCAGGAAGAATCAAGGGACAATAAAAACAAATCTCCAGTACCTGAGGGTGACCTTTTTTCTCCACCACAAACATACCTCTTTACAAACCCTTCTATGATGACAATCAGTCAACATCTATAAAAGGAACTACAGGATAAAAACAAGACTTCCTTTGTCACAAGTAACACATCTGACTGAGTTTATGAGTGATTTTGTGAAGAGATGGGCCAGGCTCCAACTTTACAGCATTTTTTATCTCAGACGCCAAGATATCTTAATGAAAGTAACAGTTTGCTGCTGCTTCAGTAGGATACACCTTGGCCTTTCTGTCCTTGGAATAGAGATGTCCCAAAGGCAACAAACTACCCTGATGATTTCCAAAAGCTCATTTTCAGGACATCAGTTTGTACTCCTAACTTCTAGCAAGCTTAAGGTGTTGCCAGGTCAGCTTTGAAATGTTCAACGCAGACAGCCATGAGAATGCTTTCAGCATCAGAGCTTTCAACAACACAGGTCCAATTTGAAAGAGCTTCTTGTTCTTTTTGAGTAGAATGACACATTTTTATGGAAAGGAAACTAGTAAATCTTTCCAGAAGAGTTAGTAGGCTTTTCCTTTGAAGGAAGGCATCTTGTTTCCATTAACAGTTCTGTGTAGTTGTGTGTTTGGTTGGTCATACGTTGCTAGAAAGCTGATGATGAACATACATTTGACAACAACTTTACTGTCATCCACTCTGGGTACTCCAGGGTCCTTCACAAGGTCCAAAACAAAGACTTTGGTGTGAAGCGCAAATTCTTTTTCTGTATCTTACAACTGTGAGCTAGCTTTTTTTTTTCTTAAGGAGGTCAAGGCACAGCACTCTGGTTGGTTAAAATGCAATTCTGGCAGGATCAGTTAGGACACAAAGCAGGCAGACCAGGGGATGAAAGTGTTGTCACACTACTTATAGAAGGTCTGGATAATTAATGCTACCCTGTCCAAAAGCTTGGGAATATTTTAACACTATAAGGACACACTAGTAAGTCCTTCTTCCTGCATGAAATGGGCTGTGTGCATATTAAGTTCATCTTGAACTGGCAATGAGAAAATCCTTTGTTGATATAAACCACATTAAGTCAGTACACTTTTAGCAGTTGACTTAATCCATTGGGAAATGGTGGACCTATTGTTACAGAACGTTCCCCATCAGGAAGCCTTGCTTATGTCCATTCTCTTGTTACTTCTAGAAGCCTCTCCTCTCAGATAGCATCTTGGTTCATTTGTTGGTGTAATGATATGTCCCTGTTTGGAAAGGGCATATTTGGATGGATACAGATGATTGGCTAGTGATAGATGTCTATATGCCTAGTACTGTAAGTGACCAACATCAAAGTAGGTGATGAGGGTGAGGTTCTGGGGAAAAGGGAATGAAAACCTCAATTTTGCAGTTCTTTTTCTGCTACCAACTTAGAATGATTGACTTCTAGATACAGCCCTGTACTTTAGCACTGACCAATAATTATGGCTTATCTGATGGTTAAATAAATTTGCATCCTGCTTTTTACGGCACAATTCTTGTAACAGTGTCATCTTTTGTCTGATGTTAGAGTGAAATAATCACAGATAAAAACTGGAACGATCCTTGTGCATTCAATAACCTATCAATTAATTGACTGAAATTATCTTCTTTTTCAGAGGCATATGCATAAATCATATATCAGGTTTTCATGTGAGATTTCACTGCTTAGTGACTACAGAATTATACTAGTTTATTACTTAGAATAGCAAGGGTTAGATTACATTGTTAGTTCCCTCACTAAAAATCTCACAGCTTACTTAGCCCATATGTTTCTCAGGCTGTTCACATATTTTGTTTTCTTTTTTTCTCACCCTGCCACAGGTCAGCTGACATTCTTCCACACACCCAGATTTTCTAATGTCATTGTTTCCTATGATCAGTAATAGCAGTCACAAAAAACCAGAACAGAACACTCTTTTAAAGGATGGTGTTGGTGAGGAATGTCTTAATTCAAAATCACACATTCAAATCTAGGAACACTGAGACTGACAGTACTTAAGGTTTGTACCAGCTAAAATGTTAAGGATAAATAAGTATGTTAAATAATATACGAATGCTTAAGCAAAAGTTAAATGACAATTCACTCTGTAAATAAAGGTACTAAACTGCCAGTAAGGAGCTACAAGGTGTTTCTAGTATGCTTGTGTTGACCAGCAATAATTGAATCACCTGTTTCATGTAATTGCCATGATAGTTGTATCCACCGTATGCTAAATCTGTATTTCATAGACAAAACTGTCACATTGGATAGAATCCCCAGTAAAGTTTGTGATATCTACTGATATAATTGCTTCTGACAGTCTAAACATTGTATTCAAGGTATTTCAAGAAAATTTACTATACTGAAAGCAATGCAACCAGTCCAGGAGCTGTGGATACTACCAGGAGAGAATTTACTGAGAAGATAACTATTTTCTGAAGCAACTGCTTTTAGAAGATCCCCATCCCTAGTCAGTGCTCCCAAATAAAATAGGCTGCTTGTTATCTGCCTTATGTTATGCCCTGTTTCCCCAGAAAAAGTTATAGAGAAAGAATAATTTATTTTTGTTTATAAACATGCAGACTGATATTTACCTGAAAAAATGTCCAAAATTTCTAAGTACGTGCTAGCCTATTGTGCTTCTGCTTCTCTGCATCAGCAACATTGAATAGGGCTTGAAGGGATCCAGAACACAGACCCAGTCTACACTTCCTGACATACAGGGGTTATGCTGTAGCAGCAACCCGGATATTAGAGAATAATAGAACAATTCATGCTGGAAGGGACATCAGAGGTTCTCTAGACTGACTTTCAGCTTAAAGCAGGGATAGCTATAAGGTCAGATCAGGCTCTACAGGCCTTTATGCAGTCAGGTCTTGAATGCCTCCAAGAAGGCAGAGTAAAAAATGACAAGTGTTCATGGGGTGCATGAGACTTTTATAGTTAGATTTTTCCATCCTCATTTAGGGATGGCCTAAGATCCAGGGTACTTCCAGAGGTAAAATACAACAACCAAGTGTTGGAAATATCACTTACCCCTGAGCAAAGGCAGAAGAAAGAAATTCTCTCAAACTGCCCATGCTCAAGAACAGAAAGGAAAGTGGGGAGACATTTTATTTCATGCAGGATTTAGTTACATGGGATAGGAGATCAAGAAAGACCCACCAAAGAGCATCCAATAGCCTGGTAAGTACACATTTGGTTTTGAGACAGAAAATCTCAAATATCAGGTCTAAATCACCAAAACAAGGAACCTCCATGCTGGTCTTCCACTTCTGTAATGAGTTTCCTAATCATGACTCTAAGTTATCATAGTGTAAGCAAGTTAGTCTTACCAATTTTTAAAGGAAGAATTCTAAAATATGTAAGTTTTTATTACTTCTAAGCCACAGATTTTAAACTTCAAATGCCTATGGGAGTGAAAAAAACACCTCCTCCTTACTCTAGATTTTAAACTTCAAATGCCTATGGGATTGAAAAAAACACCTCCTTACTCTTCTGTTTTGCTAATTACATGGCCCAGCAGAAAGGATATGGCCATCAGCAGAACACAGACTTTACTATCCAATTCCAACAAATACAGGAAAGATATGATATGGTTAACAACAGGAGGAACAAACAGAGCAATATATTCACTCATAGTAGATGATGTAACAATGTAAAGAGTAAGCCAAGCTAGGAATCCAGTAATGCGGGAAGGAATAAACCAAGTCAAAAGTCCAATCATAACCATGCAAAAGGCACTATAGTAATTGCCAAAGAGAAGCACTGTCACGTACATCACTCTTGTCCTGTCCAGCTCTCAATCCTGCCCCACCACTGCTGGGAACTCTGGCTGCAGTGGATAGTCAGGGAACCCTTCAAGTAACAAGGAAGCCGCATATAATACACCCACCCAATTCATTGAAAACAGAACCAGCTCTTATACTATCAACGTGAAAGGCAGGATACCTGGTGTTAATTTCCTAATTGTTTTTTACCCAAGGTTGGCCAGGCCTTGAGAGAAAACCAGGAAGTTTTCTGCTGCTATTAGAGAATCCTCTGCCTTGTTGTGGGAAACATCGATATATCAGTTTTGATTTAGGTTGCAGGGTTTAGACCCCAGCACTTCATCTTCTCAAAATCTATTTGTTATCCAGAGAACTATCCTACTTGACTTTGAAAATTTCAAACTTTTACATTCCTTGTATAATTTAATCCAGTCAGTTAATTTAATTAGAGTCAGTTTTATTGCTGACTGTAAGAAGCAATTTTCCACATTCAAGAAGTTTCCATATTCACGAAGTTACACTGATGCCTCTGATATTTGGCTCATAATTTGTATTTCCTGATTAGAGTGTAAAGAAAAAGTGAATTTAATCTTAGTTCTCAGAGTTCCTTGAGGGAAAACTATCTTTAGGTCATGCTCGTGGGGAAACTGCAGACCAAAGCACTACCCTTTCTACACCTACATTTACAGCAAGGCTAGATCCAAAGGGAATATTTGCTGCAGCACTTAATAGGTTTATCAAAGGTAGGACTTCAGCTGTGTAAGCTGCAAGACCCTTCAGGGATTAGAAGAAGATTGTTTTTACAATGATGGTCTTTGCTAGGGTGCTTATGACTGCTTTGCAGCTGATTTGTACAGGCAGACTTGGTGCAAAATAGCCTTTGGCTAGCTTTGAATCAGTCCCCAACTTTCAGCAGAGACTGGGATTCTTTTGAGTACATGTCAAACTATGGGAAGAAATCAGCTTTGAGTTAATTCTAAGTGAGTTTTTTGAGCAAAAAGGAACAGGAACTGTGAACATAATCTACAACTCTTGTTCTTTTTATTTTAGTTCTTGGCTTGTATTACTCAACTCTTTTTCTCTGTGGTTGCAACACGCTTCACATAAAAAAGAAATCTTGTTAGATAGAAGCTTCAGGTATTCCAAAGTATGAGTTAGCATTGGTTAGCTTTTGCTACATGCCCTGGTAAGAAAGCCACAGAACAGGACAGGGTGAGAAAGCAAAACTTTCATATATTTTCTTGGAAAATTTGAAAACGAGAAAAAAAATACCAGTTTCATGTTCATTCATTTTTCCTCTGCAAGATGTGCTTTATGATGTAGCAGAAGAAACTACATGACTATCCCTTTAAAAGCCATCATACCAATCAGCAGGTTTAACTGTCAAGCAAGCTGATGTAGGGCTCTTTGAATTACTGAGTGAGGGATATTCTTCCTGCCAGGTCCTGTCCCCTGTAGGCACTACAGAGAAGTATTATAGGGCAGTCCTTACCTTGGGAATTAGCCTGCAAGACCCCAATGCTGTCATCAAACTGCATAGATTTGATGTTGAGTGACGCCAAGATGCATTCCTTGTCCTGCAGCGAAGCATCATCAATATTATTCTGATTGGCTGACAGGATAACGCACATGTCGCAGAGGTTGATGTTGACAGCCCTTAAATCAGCCCGACTTAATGGTGTACCCTTCGGCACAGAGAAAAAAAAATGGGGGGGAAAGGGGGGGGGGCAGGAGAGGAAAAAAAGAAAAACAAATTAAAGATTGAGAAGGAGCTTTGGGAAATTATTTAACAAGTATCTTTTTTATGCTCTGACATTAAGCTGGTCTAACTATGTGCCAGGGAATAGAAAATGTGTGCTAATCTAAAGGGTAGTTGGTGCTGATGGCAGCATTTTAGGTTCAGTCTCAATACTCAGTCAAGCTATTACTAACAAACAAGAAACAGGAATCATGCCAGCATTCTACATCTCATCAGCAACTTGAAATTGTCTTGATTTAAGTTGCTATCATGTGGCATCCTCTGGCTCTCCGACTATAACAAGGGGTGTGTTTTAAATGCCTATTTATCTACTACCAAGTCGCAATGGTCTTAGGCAAAGAATAGCAATTTAAACGGGAAAGCATTATGTGTACTGCACATCTGAAATACAATCAGGATAAAGCTATTTTTTTTCTACCTGAAGCAATACACAAAAAAGATTAATCCTTTTCAACGCATGTTTTTGTTCCTTCTAGAAGGAAAACACACTGACCTTCAAAGTTGTGTGATTAAACCCTTTGAAACAGAAACAAGACTTTATCTTAATAGGCACAATTCATGCAACATTCCCTGCTTCCACAATTCTCAATCAGAGAATGAAGTAATTAGAATGAAATGTAGTAGTCGATGGAGTTTTTTTCATAGTTAACACAACCAAAACATGGCACAACCCATTATGTTTTGTTCTAAGATAACACTTGCCTTTCACATCCAACAATCCATATCTCTAGTTACAGAATATTAAAGTCTGTGTCACAGGGGCTGCAAGGTCCAGGGAAAAAGAAAAAAAAAAAAGATTTTTTTATGGAAACTAAATGCTGCTCTGCTGCCTCACATGGTTTGGTACCCAAAGACTCTAATGATGATGATAAGACTAAGCTGTCCCCTTGTCACACAGTGACTTTCATAAAACTAAGTCAAGATCCTACTCTTCCATCTCCTGATCACTTTCAGTGAACATTTCAGTGAACATTTCCTGAACTCCACTGACAATATTCAATGCAAAAGTGAATTTAAAATGGGCAAAGTGAAGGCAGAGCTCAATTCTTATTCAGCAACTGCCACCTAGTTTCATACCAGCTGGACTGTTCCATGTTACTTTCAATAATTTGAGGCATGGAACCTTGTGGAAAACAGTATATATCAGCTATGATTTAGTTATAAAGTACTCAAAAGTATTTCAGTGATGATTCCTGCCACCTTAATTCTGTCCTTTGTGTCTGTACTGTGAACCAAGTGAAGCAGGATTCCTGTGGAGAAAAATAATATGCAATCATGTAATTAATTAAAGGCTTACTTTTAATGATTTTATGCAAAGGGACAGAATTAAGGCTGCTTGAACATATTTAAAATTGGCATTTGCTTACTTTTTAAAAGTTTACTCAGCAGCTTAAATGCCTCTTTTAGTACAGATTTTAAGTGAAATTTCCACTTCTGTATGTTTTAAAAACACGACAAATCATTTTATATTAATCTGTAACCACATCCCCATCAGATATCAGCAGCAAGTTTTATCTCGTGAACCAAAGCACAGAGAAGTAGGAAATGAGTTTGTGTGGCCTCCCTTTACATATTATTCCTACCAGTGCGATCTGCGAAAATTTAGTAGACTTTAAAATTAGTATGAATAGATTAGAATAGTGCTGATATTTTTAATTTTCTATCACCATTTTGAACCAGACAGGGTTAAAAATAAATAAATAAATAAATAAATAAAAAGCAGTAATGAAGTCTCAGTATTCTTCAGGACCCTCAATTTAAGTTGGTCCAAAACTACTCTAAGTTTGGGTGCAAAATGATTGGGGAATGTAAAGGTGGTGTACATTTCCTTGGCGCCTCTTCAGAATTCAGAACTGAAACTTTACAAATATGCATTATTATAATGGATAGACATACACTGGATAGTATGGAAGTACTAGTTGGATTCTGCTACACAGGATTACTAATTTAATTCTGATTCCTTAGTCTTTAGCCTTCACAGTAACTGGAGTTAAAAGGGATTGGCAAGAACAGTGGGATATTAACTGACCATATCTGATATTGACGCTACTTTTGTCACAGCACAAAATTTCGCAACGCCATCCTTTGGATCAGTTTACAGAAAAAAGCCAATGGCTAACACTAAAATTGCATTTACAGTAACCTACAGTCTGAATTAATCATAAAGTGAAAGCAGTCTTTCCATTTTATAGCTATTTTCCCAATCTTTCTGTTTAGGTTACATTATCTATTTATGTTTAATTGCTGAAATGTAATTATTAAGAACAGGTAAATTTATACTTTTTCATTCTGATAAAAAAATCCAACCTAACTTTACTCTGTAGTGTACAGAGCATTCTCTTTCACGGGCTTGCTTCCCACCTGCTTACATCTTTAAGGGTCATTTATAGCTATGACTACTTAAGATCACTAGCTTGGAGTGCTTCATTTGTTTGTCCTGGAGCTCAAGTTTCTACATCTTGGGCACATAAGTGAATGATAATGATACACAAGAGAAAAAGAACCTCTAAACTGTGATTTTAGCAGTTGTCCCTACTAAAATCAATAGGAGCTTTTAATCAATTTCAAAAGGGTCTGGGTTTTGTCATACTGCCACACACGAGTATGGTAGGACTCTGAATGAATACACTATGCCTTATGAAGCAGGCCATCCTACAGAAGTTTTTATTAATATAGACAGATATTATGTAGACTTTTTTTTCCAAAGGTTTTGTGGGTATAAATAATGTCATAAATAACAATTGTCATTCTGTCAGGGATATCACAACATCAGAACTGGCTACATGCAGTGCACTACAGTGACTGTTCGATATATAACACAGCTAATACATTTGATAGCAGCTGAAATTCATTTGATGAGGATGACGACGAACCAAACACTGCTGCAAATATCGTCTAATAAGGTCTCACAGGGCTCTGTTTTCATAGACACAGTACAGAGAAAATCTAAGTCCTCAGGCCTATAAGTAGACAAAAGTAAAAAAGCCTAAGATCAAAGTCAGTAAGAATCTGTCCAGTTGGTGTCCTAAATAACAAAGTATCAATAATATGGCTTTGGACTTACAGGCAAGATTGAAACCTTGGGGAAGTTATGCAGTGTCTCCCATTCCCTTCTCAGGTATTCAAGTGAACCCACAAACACAATGTGCTTGAGTTCATGGTAGTGAAAGTTGCTGGCTCGTAATGGCATCACTAAATTTCTTAATCCAATCAAAGCAGATTTAACATCCCCAAATATGCAAACGACTACATGCCCACTTAAAACTGTCATCGCTGCTTCACTTCGAGTCTAAAAAACAAAACAAAACAAAACAAAAAGACAAGGGAGAAATGAAACAAAGGGAAGCTTAAATCATATATTGAGTTTTAAACCAGGAAAACCGCAACTGTCAATATTTTTCATGTGCAAAGAATCAGTTTGATAATAGCTGTTCATTTTACCTTTATTTGTCCTTCATTAAACATACTCAGCAAAGAAAATTCCACTCTTGTTTGCAAGTCTTGCAGTATTCAGGAGGACATCATACTGGACCAAATTCCAGTCCTGGGTATGTTTCTACACATGTGGATTAAGGCTCTTGTTCTAATCAAAGTACTATGGGTTTAGATAAGAATAGAATTTCATCTATGAGCATTTTGGATTATAGAAAGGAGATGCAAAACCATGCTTTAGCTGACAAATCACTAGTGGGGGTTCTTATGACCAATAGGAAAAGGAAAATGTCAGTGCCCAAGGGGTCTTAGTAGGGCTTTGCGGTATTACACTTATCTTGTGAATTGAGGAACATATTCTCTTAGACTCAAAGTTTTTATTTTAGGACAAGCTACTACTACCCTGAGAAGCAAACAAAGAATGGTCTACACTGCTCTGCTTTACAGTGGATGCCCACCATGCACCACAGAGTTTCTCTCAGTAAGAAAAAAATTGTGTACAAGATCATGATTAACACTAAATTTTCAAGCCTACTGGACTTCTTGAGTAAGGAAGAAAGAAAAAGAATTATCTCCTTGTATCAGTGACAAGGATAGATTTTTGCACTAATTTAATCAGTGGTAATGTCAGTTGAGCAGGCAACTCAAACACCAAGATGATTAAAGTCATTAGGAAAAAATTACCTTCATTTCTGGAGTCAGTCTTAGCATTACTGTACTCCATCATGTAGCTGCAGATCCACCGATACCATATGGCCAAGAATTGTACACTCAGTTGTACACTTCTATTACACAGAAGTTTTGCCAATGAATTAAACTAAGACAATGATGAACTGCAAACTTTTCCCCTCACTTATCCACAGTATATGTCCTTATTCTAAATTATAGAAGGATGACAATGTGCAATACAGATTGGAATACGCAGCAAAGGTTTTCACTGTGTTAAAAGAATGGGAACTCTGATTTGAACTTTTCTCATCTGTTAAAAATTACACGAGCTTTCAATTTATCTGTGGCAATTACACTGAATTTCATACAACTGTACCAAGAGAGTGGTTTTGGCCCTTCAAACAGCAGAAGACATGAGCAAATGCTCAATTGAAGCGTGTAGGTCGCCCATGACTCTGCTTATGGCTCCGGAATACTTAGACTTTGCAAGACAGAGATTAAAACTTGAAAGAAATTATGTAAAAAATGTCACTCTGTAGTTATTGATCTGTATGTAGCCATGTACATTTGACTGTATATCAAAAAAAAAGTTCTTACTACCAGATACAGCTGGAATCTCACAGAGTCAAAGCAGACGTTGAGCAGAAAAATTAATTCTTTTCTGATTGAGGCATCATTAAGTATCAATTAGAAGACAACCTGGGAAATCTCATCATCTTCAAATTATGTACTAATTTGTACCTGTGTGGTCTCTCAGGACAGCATTAAACTTGCATGGATATAAATGTAGACATAAATTGTGGACTATGAGTTTAAAAAGGTATAGGGAAGCATTTTGTTGTCAGCATCTTTATTGGTGATTATACTTGAAGCAGAAAGAACCTGGCCAGACTTACAGACTCACAGCCTAGCAGGAAATAAAACTGACATAGCATCACCAAGACATGATAAATGAGGCACTCCACAGCACCATGTTTAGAGAAACACTTTTCAAAGTGAAACAATATGTAAAGATTGTTGTGTAGAATGTGTTTAGAGCATGAAGGCAGATTTCTATCACTAGTACAAAATATGGTACGGTAGGTTTGCCCCTCCTTGCCTGCTGAATAAGTATAAATGCACACTATTTAAAACAGCCAAACTCCACCTCACAGCTCAGTCTCTAGAATTTGGAATTCACTTGCTTGACTGTGAAAACACTGATAGTGCAATTCCAGGCAATGTTACAGTTATTACAGAAATCACTGAGGAGAAGAGAAGGCAACTGTTTAACCCCTGATTGCTAGAATCTGCTTGGGCTGTCACCATCATCGGCTACACCACTCCACAGTGCAGGAAAATGTAAGAGAGCAGGCTCAGGAAAAGCTTTATAAAGTGTGACAAAGTGAAGATCCACCAGGGAGTTCATTTCAAATATCATCAGTTTTGCGTATGAGATCTGGCGTTAGTTACTTGTTACCCTTAGGTATGAGTACATGAACATAAGTGGCACAAACTTTCACCAAGCAAAACAGACTGTGATAGGCCTTCTAATTAGTCTTAATGACTTGAGTCAGTTTGTCGGCTTCCCCAGTTAAACAAACAAAGCATACATAGACTAGGTTCACTGCAACATGTTAGAAAGGCAGAGTAGTACTACTACTTACTCTTGCCTATTTGGGCCTCTTGAAATATTGGAAATTGAAAAAGAAATTCTAAGAGAGCAAAATTCACATCAATAAATAAGAAATAATGCAAAGCAACATTTGCCTCTATTAGAATCATTACTGCCTTGTATAAAGAGATAAATGGGGTATGTAAAAACTATTTCCAGACTTAATTCTCTAAGGATTTGATCAAAATATACAAATTGCAGGTTAAGAAAAATAAATTCTCTATTTTAGACCAATTTTTATTGCTGCAGTTGACATACGGATTAAGATAATCATAGTCCTTTAACCAAAATGCCAACTTTGATTTCACCATGCTATTTCTGATTTCAATACACTGGATTTAATGACAGTAGAGATTAATTTATTAATCCACTGGACATCAGTTCTAGTTCAAATAAACTATTTTCAAGCAGAACTTATCATCAATACCTACCAAAATGACCTTTTCAATATCCTTGGCTGGACACCAATGAAACATCCCTGTAGAGTCGTATTTTTTCACATTGGCATCCATATTGTCAATCTGCTCATTGCCAGGAATTAACAAAGGGTCATGCCTGGAGAAAAACAAGTTGAGGAAAACATGAATTATAGATGGAAAGATATCCCAAGAGCTGTGTACAAAGAGGGATGAAAGTTAAAAAAAGAAATGTATTTACACTTTAACATGCTTTCAGTGTAGGCACTTCTGAGCAAAAGCTTAAAAGAAAAAAAAAAAGCTAATTTTTAAATTTTGGGTGCAGTTTTGAAGATTTTGTATCCTCTTTCTACACCAAGAACCATTTAATTTTAAGCCGGGCTTTCTGACACTGTCACATTAATAAAAGGTTTTTTCATTCCAGTCCCACCCCTCTGAAATAAATATTGGAGTTGCTATTAGTATCTGCAACGAAGTAGAAGGGATAGGAACAGAGCCCCATGCTGACTGACTGGCATAAGTATGGAAAGCCAATTACTTGCTTTTACCACATACAACTTCTGACGTGATGCTCTTCGCAGTAAAAGCTTTAACAGGCTGCACTTTAAATATTTTAGCAATTTGCCCAATCACATTTTGCTCTCCCAAACTGAAGCCCTTTAAAGATTCAACAGTGTGTCATTTTAGAGCAGACTGACTAACAAATGCCCACATCTGGAATACACAATTTTAATAACAAACAACAATGTCCATTTTCTCTGGCAATTCTACCTGTAATAACCTTCTAAGTGTTTTTGCAGCAATATTTTAAAGCACAAGGCTTTTCAAAGGAGAAGCAAATAAAAACCATTTTAATAAACTTTCTCACCAGCTATATAGTTACATCTAAGCACAGTCACATACAGTTCATTAATTTATATGCTAAAATCAAAAATTAAGCTAAGTACTGAGTGACTCCAGCACTCTCAGAGGCTAATGAGGACCCCTAAGTAATTGCATTATACAATACCATTAGAAGGAAGATTGTGATTACAAGGCACAAGGTAAACTGACCCTAAAATCTGAAATTCAAGGAGGGAACAGAGCTGGCAAAACTACAGACTTTACTTAAGGATTTTGTCATGAGTGCTGGACATATCCTGATACAGAATTGTAACATTTCAAAGAAAATATCTGCAATGCAGGAATATGGCAAGTAGCCTGTTGAAGAAACTCCAAACTGTAAAGTTTACTGTTTTTAAAGAATATGAGTCAGCTTTAAGAACCTTTCTTGTGCATTGTCTACTGAAGCCATAGACACTGCTGTACACAGTGTATGATATAAGTTAACTTACCCTGAACATAGTGTGATATGTTACTATGCTTAAACCAGTTATGCTTGCGTGTCATCTCTAATGACATCTGGGTGATTAATTTGTGTAATTTTATAGCCACTGATTATATCCATTGAAATCAGTGGAAAATCCTCACTCACTTCACTCCAACAGGGTCAACTCCATAGAAAGTGGCTTAGAAGAACTTGAGAAACTATTAATACAATGTTGCATTTAAACCACGGTCTTTTGATGTTTTAAGAAAAAAAGAATGTACTACAGGACAAAGGTATAAGTCAGACTCATCTGCAAAAATAAACACTATGTTTTCAAAGCTTTTTACATTCATTCAACACAGATACAGTTCAGTGCATTTCACTATCAACCTACTGGCAACAGAGGATTCTCCACAGGACTACCTTCAGTCTCTGACCCTACTCCTTAATCCTACTACTTAATAATGGAAAGGCCTTGCAAAAGTGTGCTCCCTCTTTTGTGGGAAGCAGAAGTGATTTGGTTAAAAGCTGTACCAGGAGTTCTGTAATGGCTTTTTGTTGGTTTGTTTTTAATTTCTAGAAAAATACATAGACTCTGCATTCTCTTAGTTTTGTGATGAGAACACAAAGATAGAACAGTGATGCTATTTATAGGGCAGTTCTTGCTGCTCATAGTTGCATGTGGTACTGTAAGGTCTGCAACCATGGGTACAATGCCACAGGTCCCATATTTTGGATAGATCTGCCTCACAGGGAGTTCTGCTGTCTCCCTGGAGCCAAAGTTAAGGACATCACTAGGAAACTTCCCAGCCTAGTAAGGTCCTCAGATTACTCGCCCCTGCTCTTCTTCCAGGGGGGAGGTGACGATGCAGTCACACATAGCATGAGAACA
>NW_008601193.1:40344-43757 GCF_000691845.1 Merops nubicus | reverse complement strand
CAGCCTCGGCTCCCCAGGAAGAAGCAGGTTTCCAGGCAGACAAAGTGGGTTAGGGCTCATCCTCCGCTCGCTGCTGCTGCTCCGCAGCCCTCGTAGGCAGCGAGCTGGCGAGCGGCACTGCGGTGAGGTGTCTGGGCTCCTGGTATGTCTCGCTTAAATTAAGAAACCTGCCATAAAGGGTTTTAAATAGAAACCCGGGCAAGTACTCTGTGGTTGGCTTTTCCTTCCGAGCGAGCTGCCGCGGTGCTGACTTGAATTGAACTTTCCAAATTGGTGGGAGGCTTTGTTTTGAAGATTTCTTGCTGCTGACGTTTTTAGTCAGACGAAGTTTGGCATCTAGGTAAATAAATTAACAGCTGTAGGGGAGGAATGTGTGTATAATTGGAATTTTTTTTTGTAATTAGGGAGTGGGACTGTTCAAATCAATTAAAACAAACCCCCCAATGCTAGTGGACTGGGACTCCAGTGCCTTTATCTTTCTTTTTGTCCCCGTTCTAAGCTGTAATCGGGAAAGCAGCTTGTCCTCCAGCCTACAGAGCATCTGCTCCACCTGAAATAGCCTCTAAAAGGGGTGCAGAGTGGCTTTGCTGCTCAGTGGGCTCCTTCAGGCTGTGTGTGTGCAGTTAATACAGCAGCACTGAACCACGAGGAGGGGGAGAAGGCAGCAGGAACACTGCAGGCAAAGGGCTGATTGAAAGTTTGCAAATGTCCTTAGCCTGGCCACTTTCTTTTTGGACAAACTCATTAGCTCCTCCTGAGGCAACTCATTGCACATTTTTAGTGGCCCTGTGCTGTGCAGGTTCTGAGCATAGTGGTTTTAATACCCACAGACACCCTTCCTCCTTTTCCCATGATAGCTGCTCTGCTTAGTTTAGAAGCCCCTCATGCTGGTTTATTATCCCTGACACAATATTCTCTGTCTTTGTGCATGAGTTTGTTATTTTAACAACTCTTCACTCTGACTTCAGGCCCTAGAGTTGCATGTAAACATCAAGTTCACAATTTTACTCCCAAGACAAACTTGTTCCAGTGCTTCTTAATGGCTCCTTTTTGCTGGAATATTTGTGCAGAGCCAACAAGCTTAATGGCTGTGACAGCACAATAAAAGTCCCCTGGAATATCTACACAAAACACTTGGGCTTGCAGAATATTCTCCCTGCAGGTTCTGTGGAGCTGACAGTGTCTCTGGATCTAGGTGAAGGTGGCAGAAGAGGAAGAGGCTTGATCTTAAAAGCTAGTTAACTCTGAAAGGTGTTTTTCACCTAAATGTTTATAAACGTGACATAATTCTGTCCCCAAACTAGGATATGTTGGGTTTTTTTTTCTGATAAATGCTTAACTAGCCAATTGTAGCAGCTTGTGTCTTGCTGAACCAACATTTTTGTGCTTGGAGGATGCGAGAGTGGAATGTGGGAGTCTTGACCTTCCCCAAACAGCTTGTTTTGTGTTGGAGCACTTGCAGAGCTGATGTGTTGGACTTCTGCACTGCTGTGTCTTGCTGAGCACAGGAGTATGTGCAGCCTTCTCTTCTACAAGAGTTGCAGTGGCACCCAGATAAAGGAGCTGCTGTGTTACATCTAGCTCCTAACTCCAGCAGCAACACAAAGGACAAGAACTTTTGCTGTGAAATCCAGTTTTTCTTCCTGACCAGTCTTGAAAGTGAGCTGCTAAATCCCAGAGCAAGTGATTAAAAGGACACACTTGACCCAATATGTAGTGTATCTAAACATTTGGGGTTGGTTGTTTAGTTTGGGGCTTTTTTGTTTGTTTTTGAAAGAGCTGAGCCCAGAGGGGAGGGTGAGGTTAGGAAACAAGTCACTGAACTACAGAGAGAAATTTCAGGTTGCTAGAAACAAAACTTCCCTGAGACTTGGGTAGAAAACAGACTCATTTTGAAGCTGTAAGGTAGGATGTGCCACAGGGACTTGGTTTTATTTTGACATAAATTGAAGCTGTATTGATGAGTGGTTGTCTCTTGCAGCAGGCTTCAGTTGAGCCTAAAACCTGAGTGTTCAGCTTGTATCAGATGTCTGCTCCCCAGCTGACAGGCAGAGCTGCATCTTGGCTTCTTCTCAGTCCTGCTTTGCAAGGAAAAATGTCTGAATCTGTGAGATACAGGGGTAGGAGAGGATCTGCTCCCCAGCTGACAGGCAGAGCTGCATCTTGGCTTCTTCTCAGTCCTGCTTTGCAAGGAAAAGTGATGTCTGAATCCCTGTGATACAGGGGGAGGAGAGGAAATAGGCTTTGGGGAGGAGGCCTGGAAACACTTGTGTGCCTTAAAACGACCTTGCTCCACAAATTTGGCTTTCCTTGTCCTATATTGTGGCTGCAGTGCTGCATCTTTTCAGATTATTTGGATTTGTACCTCTTGAGTTGCTTCGATCTCTTGCACCTCAAACAGCTGCTGGATAAGGAGTTGCCCAACAAGCATCCTCTAAAAGAGCCTCGTTCAGTGCTGTTTAAAAACTGATCTGAGCAGTATTTGGTGTGTTTTCTTATTGTGTGATGCTTGACTCTCACTGCACACCCAGAAGGACCAGAAGATGCTAGGTCAAGGTGAAGCAAGTCAGAGCAGCCGCACTAAGTTCTCACCCCTCTTTATTTCAAGGATCCAGAAGTTGCCACGCACGGCGCACGGGAGAGCTCCTCTGGAAGATGCCTGTTGACTCTGCTGGGTCTAGCATTCATCTTGGCAGGCGTTGTTGTTGGTGGAGCCTGCATCTACAAGTACTTCATGCCTAAGGTAACGTGGAAGCTCTTTATTTCCTTGAAGCATTCCTGAATAAAAGCGTAGTTCCGAGTAGATCGCCGCTAGATAGAAACCGAGCCGCGAAGATGGTTGTGTCCTTCCTGGGATGTTTGACTGATTGCAGCCGTGTCAGAATTAGAGTTTTAAAGCCACTTTTTCCCCCAGCACAAGGTGTACCGTGGGGAGATGTGCTACCTGGAGGGGGAGGGCCGGGAGCGTGCGGCAGAGCCCTACTTCCTGCCCATCGCCGAGGAGGCCGACATCCGCGAGGCCGACAACATCGCCATCATCGACGTGCCCGTGCCCCGCTTCTCCGACAGCGACCCCGCCGCCATCGTCCACGACTTCGCCAGGGTGAGTGCAGCCAGGCAGAGCCACGGGGCACTCTGCTGCCAGGCACCAGGCCTGGCAGGTGTGACACAGCCAGCAGGGAGGGGAAGCGATGTGTGGGTTGCGTTGTAAGCAAAAATGGCGTCACAGGAGCGGCCGCCGGGGTACAAATAAGTCGATCAGCTTGTATATAATTGATGCCACCCCCAGTGTTCCCACTAAAGACATGACTTGGCCCACAACAGGTGGTATGAACAGAGAACCAAAGGTTCCCATAGCTGCCACGAGAAACAGCCAGATCACCAAGTTAAACATAAAAGAGAAAGGTGCCCAC
>NW_008601193.1:16739-40113 GCF_000691845.1 Merops nubicus | reverse complement strand
CCCTGGGGGGAAGCTCTAAGGCAAACTCACCCCCTCTGGATGAAGGGCTGTGGGAATCACCCATGTGTCAACCTTAATTCAGGGCTTGGGGTTCAAACCCCAGCATTTCAGTCACTCCCTGGGTAACCACACCAGCTCCAGGGCTTCTGTTCTTGAGGCCTTTTAAAGCTTGCTGGCTGTGCGAGCGTCTCTTTGGGAGTGGGGTCAAGTGTGGGGAGTCTGACCCTGTTAACTATAGCAGTGAACTTACATCCAAGGAAGGAGCATCAGGAGGGTGTAAGAGGAGCCCACACCCCCTGTGACTGTCTGGGTTGTGTCTCAGAACACTGCACCTCAGTGCTGCCTAGGTTTAAATCCTCTTGCCCAGAGGGTGTTGGGATGTCTGATGCTGTTGGCTCTGGAGTCTCACGCCTTTGAAAGTGAGGGTAGGAGAATAAGTAAGAATTAAGGAATGGAGAAACTGAGGCTTTGATGTGAGATTCTGCCAAACTGTTTTCCGTGACTGTCTGGGTTGTGTCTCAGAACACTGCACCTCAGTGCTGCCTAGGTTTAAATCCTCTTGCCCAGAGGGTGTTGGGATGTCTGATGCTGTTGGCTCTGGAGTCTCACGCCTTTGAAAGTGAGGGTAGGAGAATAAGTAAGAATTAAGGAATGGAGAAACTGAGGCTTTGATGTGAGATTCTGCCAAACTGTTTTCCAGTAGCACACGCCCAGCCAAGCTGTGCTACCTGTGTGTGCAGGACGTGCAGCTTTTATCTCTCTAGTCTTGACAGAAGCTTGGCTGGAGCTGAAAGGATTCAAGCAAGTGAAGAACCTTCAGTTCCAAGTGCTGTGCAGAGTCAGAACAACACGAGTATTTAAGTTGATAATTTTAGTCTCTGCAAGTCTTGCACTCAGCTGATGTGACTGTGGATATCACAGCTTGATGTGCATCACCTCCAGCTCTCTGGGCTGCCTTCCTAGTCCTTTTAGAACCATGTTCTCCCAATGAAAGGCCACGCTGATTTAACTGAAAGCTTCTTTTCCCCACAGCTTTTGACAGCCTATCTGGACTTGCAGCTGGGGAACTGCTATGTGATTCCCCTGAACACCTCCATTGTCATGCCACCCAGGAACCTGATGGATCTCTTTGCCAAGCTGGCGGTAGGTGGAGACCCCCTGGGTGGGTCCTGCTGAGGAGATGGCTCTGGGTCAGAGTGGGCTGGGTGTTGAGCTCTTGCTGCAACAGTCCTCTTGCCATCCAAGGACATAATCCCCTGGCTTGGTCACTGTACTGAAGCTGAGGCCAGCTGTCAGTGTATATTATGTTGAGCAGATCCATGCTTAATGCTCTTATTAATACCCAGCTTTATGAAAGCTGAAAGCAACTAGCAAATAAGGTTAAATTTAGCTATTGTAAAGGAATTTGAAAGCTCCATGTAGCATTGAAAGCCTAAACCTAGAAGTTACTACTGCAAAGCTTGTCCTGTGAGGGCTTGGATGAAAAGAACAATGCCAACTTGTTCTTCTCTCCTCTCAGCACTGTAGTGACAAGCTCACTTCACTGACTAAGACTGGTATTTTTCCAAGATGTCTTATCTTATGGGGTCAAGTTGATGGAGCTTGCTGCTGCTTTGAAATGAAATGCAGTGCTGAGCTATCGTGTGTCAAATGGGACTGCTCAGAATGGTCCTTGACTCCACCACACCTCGTGCTGGAGGCCACCTGATCTAGCTGAGCTGGTTCCTTTGGCTTCATGAAGCCTGAAGTGTCTCCCTGCCCACGCTTTGAGGAGTTGGCCGTGAGGGGAGAAGTCATTTCAGCAGTGCTGTGGTGGTGTAGACTTCACTTTTGTAGGTCTCACTGCTTTTTTTGGGTTGTATTGGAAGCATACTGCCTCAAATTTGGTAACTTTCATAGCACTTTCTCCTCTTAACTGCCAACTTTCTGTTGTGTACAAATAAACTTGAGCAGGTTCTGTTTGTTTTCTTCCAGTGAGGGAGCAATGTTGAGGTTAACTGTGGTTTGTTTGGCTGTAACTGCAACTGTTTGCTATAGCCTCTGTCAGTTTTTAACTTCTCTGGTATGCAGCTGTTGCAGACTAGCATATCTTAGCATGAATAAAAAAGAAAGAAGGCTGAGATCTGGTGCTTGAAGCCCTTCCAAAGCCGAGTAAAACGTGGTGGTGCTTGTCCATTGTTAGCAGAATGCTGCATCTCAAGGCTTTTTCTCCTTCAGACTGGCTCTTACCTGCCTCAGACCTACCTAGTCCGTGAGGAGATGGTGGTTACAGAGGAGATAGATAATGTGTCTGACCTGGGTATCTTCATCTACCAGCTCTGTGTTGGAAAAGAGACCTTCAGACTTCAGCGCAGAGACCAGATAACAGGTGAGTTCCCTTTGCTATTGTTCAGGTGGGGAAAGGGTCAATACTTAAACCTTTGGAGTTTTTAGACTTGGAAATTCTCCACAGCAACTGGGACTGCTTACAGAACTGGTGGGTGTTTTCCCCTGCTTTCAAGTATGTGTCTGAAGTCTCATTCAACTGCAATGAGAGAGTTTCAGTGACAAAAACTGGCTGCCTGCTCAAACCACATTGGAACTTAAGCCTGTTTCTGTTCCTCCTTTTGGTTGAAACTAAGTTTGCCCCCAGAATTTGTATAATCCACTTGATAATGTGAGTCTCTGGAGGTGCAGCTCAGTCTGTCACTGCCCTGCCTAAAACTGGGTTACAGGAGCACCAAGTGAAAACATGATATTCTAGTTCACTTGCTCTGGAACAGAAAAAAAAAGTTTGAAAAATAAAAATAGACCAGCTATCTCTGGACATCCCAGACTTCCTCTCTGAAAGAGGAAGAGCAGCTCACAGGAAGTTCTGGGCTCTGTTTTTGTTGCCTGTCTCCTGTTGCCACTCCCTGGACACCCCTTGGCAAGGATTGTCCCTGAGGGGGTGGATGGTTTGGTGGGAGGCCTGCAGGACAGAAAGCTGATGTTGTGAGTTGTAGTTTGCTGGAGTTGTCAAAGCATTTCAGAGGTTGCTGCTCTCACCAGGCACACAACAAGCCAACCCTCTGTCAGCTCCAGCCTTTCAGAATGCAAATGTTTGCTTTGTCAGAACTCTCTGCTCTGCTTTTCCTGCCAAGCTCTTAGGCAAGAGCTTCCTCAGCTCAGTTCCAGCACCAGGAGCCACGCTGCTGTTTGCTAGAGACTACATCCTGCTGCTGGATGGAAGGTGCTGGGGAGGGGCATAGAATTGGTCCTGACAGTGTGAGGCACGTGGAGGAACAGCAAGTGTTGCCTTTGTGAGAGGGAGAGACCTGGCTTCTGGTGAATGAACAGTGCTGCTTGGTGCAGCCTCTGCTCTGTAGCTGACCTCACTGGCCCTCAGGGAGGAGTGGGGTGGGAAATCTAACCCAGGTTGCTGCTGAGGAGAAAATTGGTCAGGGACAAAGCTTCTCTTGCCTTCCAGATGACATTTCTAGCAGCCTTTCTTCTAGTGTGCAGCAGCCCTGCCCATGTCAAGGATTAGACTAAACTGGAGAAACTCCTGTGACTTCTGTGGAGAAATCTTCCTGTTTAGTTGGTGCTGCACTGCCTGGCAGAGTTTGTAGGGTTCCTGTGTTAGAGCAAACTGACCTCACATTCTGAGACAGTGCCCTGGAGCTGGGGGCAGGGGAGAAAGCAGCCAGGTCATCCTGACTGACCAGTTCCATCCCCAGTTAGCCACTGGGAACTTCTCCCAGGCGTGGAGGCTGAGGTGAACTGGAGGGACAGCCTGTGTTTGAAGTGTTCACAGACTAAAGCAGTGCTCTGCTGAGTGTGGTTTGAGAGCTAGTGCTTCTGCATTTCCATGGGTACTTTCTCTTGCTTGCTCTGAACAACTCTCTGCTTATTAAGCTATAAATCTTTCTTCTCTCATCATTTGGTATTGAGATACTTTTGCTGAGCAGCTTGTTCATGGGGGCAGCACTACTAAGAGACAAGAACACAGTAAAGATTCACAGCTGATACAGGTCAACTGCCTGTGTCAGATCCAGGCCTGGCCTGTCCCAAAATAGAGAAAATCACTTTAATAGTGTTAGGATTTGTCACTCAGCTGATGGTTTTCCTCACAGGGCTCTGGGCAAGGTGAACAATCAGTGTTAATACACACTGGGGTGGGGGGGAAGTGCTGGTGAGGAGCTAGGAGGGGCTTTTTTCTTGACCCTTTTTGAGATTTTTTTTTTTTTTAAAACTTTCCCTGTCATTTCCACCTTGATTTTGGGGTTGGGAAGGGCTATGAGAAACTTTGCCATAAACTTGTCTCTTGAGTGTTCTGTCACTAAAACGATGGTCGGGATCCTTGAAACAAGCTCTCTGTTGCTTTGTATGTATATTATCATTCCCCTTTTGAAAACAGGGGAGGAGAACAAGCTGATCCCAAACCCTAGTGGCAATTCATGGCTGTAGAATAATCCATGTGCAGGATTATTGTGATTTCTTCCTGCTCCAAACCCAGGGGAACACTCGCCGCTGGGTGCTCGCTCTGTTTACTGAAGGTCTCCTCTTCTCTCACCCCCAGGTCTGCAGAAACGTTCAGTGGAGAACTGTCGTTCCATCAGACACTTTGAAAACTCTTTTGTTGTGGAAACAAAGATCTGCCAGCAGTGAGGGGTGAGGGGGGAGGGGACGAGTTGACACCTTCCCTCCAGAAGTCCCAGCGTGCGACGTCGACTTCTTAAATTAAAACGTGCAGTGATAATCAAAAGCCTTATGCATTTTCTGTGTACTGCTTGTGTTCCAGAAGACCCAAGTCACCATTTCAGCTTCCTTTGATCCCTGGTGTAACTTCTTAGTTGTTAAATTTGAGTAAGGTTGGGTTTTGGTTTGGTTTTGTTTGGTTTTTTTTTTGATTTAGAAGGTTACTATCAGTTTTTATCCGTTGGATGTGTTTGATTTAGTGTAATCTGGGAATGGCAGAAAAATATATATATATAGACACACAAATATTAACCAGTTCTTTAGCTGGTTCCAGTTCTGTTCACCTTAATTTTCACAGAATGCTGACTATTAATCCTCTGTGGTTTGCACACCTCGTGTAGTTGTGTAGGATAGCTCTGCACTCCTCACCCTGCCTACAAAAAAACCTTCACCAAAGGTTTATTTTAACTCCCCTGGTGTGAAGCATGTAAAAATCCAACCTCAGCAAGCATCACCCTTTAACACTACCCTGGTTTCATTTTGTGCAATTACTGTATTGAACCCATATGTATATTTGGAACCTCCCCCCCAGCTTACGTTGACTCCTCCTACCTTTGGTTTCGTGGTATTTGGTTGTTAGATTCCCCTGGAGTTGCTCTTCAAGCCTGTCAGTATTTTTAGTTTCCAGTTGGTTTATCCTGGAACTTCCTGTTTCAAGGGTTTGTTTTGGCATCGCTCACTCGTGGACGTGGCTGTAGTTGTAAACTTTCAACTCCTCTGGCTTATATAAACTTTTTAGATCCACTTTTTATGAGCAAGTAGAGTTACTACTGCAGTCAGAGCATTGTTCTTTTTGGGTTTTTCTTTTTTTTTTTTGAGAGCTGCAGTATAAAGATAATGAAGAGAGAGTGTTCTGCAGTTGATAAACTTGAGAGTTTTATTAAGGGACTTTATATTGGCATAAATTCTGCAACCCTATAATAAATGTTTCTCTAAAACTTGGGTGTTTGTGTGGTTTTTGTGGTGCTCAGAGGCAGGGGTGCAGCCTGCAGAGACCTTCCCTCTCCTCCTCACCTCTCTTGCAGTTTGTGGAGCTGGATTTCCTCTTCCCATTGCTGTGGAAATGGTTTGTGGTGCAGAACCAACTTGGGCAGAGGGAGAAGGAAACATCACACTTCCAACCTGACCCACAAGAAGGCTGAGAGCACTTCTGGCAGCATTAATAAGATCTTGAATCTTTTTAGCCTATCATTTAGACCAAGGCAGCAGGAGGGGAATCAACAGCTTGTTGTAACACCTTCCAGCACCTCAGAGCTGTGGGTGCCATGGTGAAATTCCTCCAGCTCCTTGCTCAAGGAGCTAAAGTGTGGCTTGAACCCTTCTGGCTTCCCTGGAAAGCACCTTTGGGTGGCAGAGCTGGAAGTGAAGCAGCAGGCAAAGCTGTCTGTGCAGGGAGAGAGGGGTTGGGGAGTGACTAGGAGTAGCTGCTCTCACTCATCATCTCTGAAACCACAGCAGGAGCTCTGCTGCCTTGGCTTGGGAGCCAGAGCAGGTCCTGCCGTGGTGCTGAGGCTGTGCCCCCAAACTGGAGCCTTGCTCTGCTCAGTAGGTGTGGGGCTGGACTGGACTAGAATGCTGTGGGAAGCTCTGTTGCCAAGTGGGAGTTGGGGATGCTTTGCTGAAGCTGGTGTGAGTTCCTGGGGGAAGGAGCTGCACTGACAAGTTCTCTGCTGGGTGCTTGGGTGAGATGCTGTCGTGGTGATCTCCTCCTCTTCCTCCTCCTGTCGTGGTGATCTCCTCCTCCTCCTCCTCCTCTGCATGGTCTGAGAGGATCATGAGGGTGGGTTGGCTGACTCCTTTGGTTTGGTACTTGAGTGGAAAGGTTTGGAGATGTAGTTGCAGAGAGCAAGAAGCCTCTTCTTGCTGTGCTGAGGTTTGGAAGGAAAGCAGGAGTTCCTCCTGCCACCTTTGAGTGGCCACCAGCTGGAGGCTCTCACTAGACAAGCCTTTAACCCTCTGGCTACCACAAGACACAGAACAGGAGCCTTGGACATCCCCCAGAGAGCCTGCAAGGCTTCCTCTGCCTTTTCTCTGCTAAAGATTTTAGAACTGAAGCCTTAAGAGCTCATTAGATGTTCTAGGCACCAAGCCCAGGTCCTCCAAGGGTCAGGTTGTTCCTACCTGCAGCCGAGGTCTCGGCCACGTGCTGGGCTGGCTGATCTGGCCCTAATCCCTGGGTCAGGGCTCTGCCAGCCTAAGGTCACTTCTGGGAAGAGTCATTGCTCCCAGCTCATGCCCTGCTCTGCCCCAGGAGCTCCTGATCCAGCTGCTGGGTGGGAAGCAGAAGGAGTGACCCAGGGGTGAGCTCTGCACCAGTAGGTGGCACAGGCAGCAAACACTTGGGCCTGACGTGGGTGTAACCAACCTACAAACAGCTTGGTGGAAGCTTCCTCTAGGTGGTGTTCAGTGGCTTTGCTTCATTTTGATCTCCAGGGAAGAACATTTTTCTCCTACAACCCTAACCTGAGTAAAAAGCCTGTTAATACCTGAGTAGGTCTGGTTGGGACACGGGTGTGGGACCTGCAGGGCTGCCAAGGGGCAGATGCAAACTGATTTCCCATGCTGGCTGCTGTTTACAGGCATGTCCTCTGCAAAAGCCACCAGTGTGCACAGCACCTTCAGCAGCAGTTGTGCACTTGAGGCTTGAGAAGCTCTCTTTATGCAGGTTACTCCTCTGACACAACATATTTAGCTGTAAGTTTGAAATCCCTTAATAACTGTTGAGCCAACAGTCCAGTGCTTTGCTTGGTTCCTTTCCCAGCATTCAGAGGGGGGTGTGTGTATTTTTTTTCCCCAAGTTAAAGTCCTCTAATCAGGAAGATCCATGAGAAGAATCACAATGAAGAACAAATTTGCCTTGGTGGGTTGGAGGAGATGCTGCTGACCTCTGCAGAAGCCTGGTGTGCCTGAGGGTGACTGGTGAGTTGTGGGCTGCTGGTGGTGTGTGACACACTTCCTTTAGTCTGCACTACAACTTCAGAGTTTCCTCCAGCCTGACTTGGTAAAAATTCACAGGAATTAAGGTATTTATATATCCAAATAATTTGAGATGAAGATCTAGGGAAGAAAAAATATGGACAGCGTGGAGACCTTTGAAAGCCAGACCAAGGTCTCAGCCTGCAGTGAAATAAAGCTTTAGCACCTCAGGCTTGAGGAAAAGTGAGACATTTTTCTCCATAAGCTCAACTCTGCCCCAGCGTGGAGACCTTTGAAAGCCAGACCAGTCTCAGCCTGCAATGAAATAGAGCTTTAGCACCTCAGGCTTGATGAAAAGTGAGACATTTTTCCCCATAAGCTCAACTCTGCCCTGTGGCAGCACAGTCACACTTCTCATGCTGGTGAAAAAGCTCTCACCTCCCACCCCCAGCAAAAGACACTCTGTGTGGGGGGATGCCTGGAGGACGAGGAGCCTGCTAGGACTGGGCTGACCTCTCTGGACTTCTTTAGCTCTTGGCATCACAGGGCAAGAAACCCAAAATAGCTCACCAGATGTGCCCAGCAAAATTGATGGGGAGTGATGGCAGAAATATCAGAGTGCTGAAATCAGCTCTGAATTTCCCTGAGAAAAAAATCCTGCTTTGCTATTTTTAAATCATCCTCCTGTGCCTGGGGTTGGTTCTTCCCTGGCTGCCTCTGCTCTGGCTGCAGCAGGGGGGGCCTGGATTGGGACAGTCCCCTCGACAGCAATCCAGCAGCTGCCAACTCTAGATTGATTTTATAGATGGATGCTTTTGTTGTTTGGTTTTGTCTGAAGCCCTCAGGAAGGCTGAAAAGAAAGAAAACACCGTGACGTTGAACTGAAGGCAACTTCCTCCACCCCACCACTTCCTCCTGCTGCATTTCACCTCCTGTCCTCCTAACTTGCCCCAAACTAGAAAACAAATTAACCCTAGAAGGGTGGAAAGCCTCTGTAGGGCCAGGTGAGTGCTGTGTGGTCCCTCTGTGGTGGCACAGGACAAGGCTGAGCTTGAGGTGAAGCTTTGGAGGATTAAAGCTGCTTTGCCCTGTCCTAATTCTGAGCTGTGGCTGGGGTGGCTTGGCTGCCAGCTATGGCACAGAGCCCCAGGGCTACCACTCATTGAAGCCTCCAGACTGCAGGCAAAGTAATTATCACAGGTGTAATTACAGTCACATCATTGCATTCAAATTATTTCTTCATTAATGGTTTGTATTTGGGATATTACCTTGGCAATATGAACGGGTGTTTTTCCTGCTAATTAAGGACTCTCCACCTAGTCCTCCAACTCCAAAGGGAAGGATTTCTTATAGCTCAACTATTTTGTTTACTTAAATGGATTTTTCTCTCTTTTTTTTGTATTGTGACAGCTCCAATTTCCACGTGAACAAACCTGAGAGTGAATTTCCTGGCTGGAAAAATCATCCTGCCTGCTGTGTGTCTGTCACAGAAGATTTAAGTTCTCCTCAGCTGTTCCCTTTTAGGCCTTGTGGATGTTTGAAGCCGTTCTGGGTTAGAGCCCACGTGTGGACACCTGACTGTGGAACAAACAACATCCTTCCTCCAAAACTAATCCCTGCTTGGACTGGAACCAGATGGTTTTAGGCTGGAGTGAGAGCGCCGGCGTGTGGGACTCCCCAGGGGTAGAGCCAGGGATGGATAAACCTCCAGTTCCCACTCCATGAACTTGGTGGGAGGAGGACCTGTAGGGATTTTGGTCCTGGGGGTGGTGGCATCAGTGGTAGCTGTGTGTTCTCACTGGAGGAGAAGTGATTCAGCACTTTGGCTTCATTCCACTTGCTGGTCTTAACTCCTTTGTCCTCACGTGTTCTCAGCCTCTTTCAGTAGTTAATCCTTAGCAAAATAAGAGGGATGGAGGATCCCCCATTCAGCCTCTGTGCCCAGAGTGGAACTGGAACCTCTTGTAGCTTTTGCCTCCTCCCATCATGGTCACAAACTCAAACTGGTGGGGTGGAGGAACCAGACCTTCCCAGAAAGCCAAGAGCAATGCTCCCCTGCTTCTGCTGAGCTGGGACTGCTGCCTTCCCACCCAGCTCTGCAGGGCTGAGCAGAAACAACAGCCTGCCTGCTGGTGTGGTACCTGTGCTCTGTGCTGGAGGCTCAAGTCCTTCCTGTCCCAAATTCCTCCTGCTCTCTGCCAAGCCTCAGTGTTCCTCTTCACCAGCTGAATCGGGTGGCTGGGAAGCAGGGATGCTGCTCCAAAGACACACTCTGCTCCTGTTTCTGTCTGGAAGTGGCTTCTCTGGTGAAGGTTTGCTGGGTGGAGCTGGCTGCCAAGCAGCCATGGGCATGGGTTGAGGAGAACTTGCACCTAGAAGTGCTGACTGCTGGTGTGCTCCTGAGGCCCTGCTCTCACCACAGATAAAGACCCTTCATTTTCAGTAGGGAAATGACTCAGTGACTGCAGGGAAAACAAAGTTTCTGGCAGAGTGCCTGGATTGTAGGAGAGAGAAAAAACACAATGAGCTCCAGATCTCAACAACTGTTGTATTTCTTCTAGAAATAGCCTCTCTGCAGATACACCAGATATGGGCAGTTATCTTTCTGCACACTCAGGGTTTGTTATTTCTTGATGGAGCTGATGGTTTCCCTCTACAAAACTCTTCTTTCTGTCTTCTCAGCATCCTTTGATTTTCCTCCTCTTCTGTGTTTTCATTTTCTTTCTTTTTTTTCCCCCCAGGAAACAACCAAACAGAACTCACTTGCCAGAAAAGCTCCAGTGCTCTGAAGGACAGCAGGGCCCTTGCTGCAGAGCTGGATCTACAGCAGAACACTGATGTTGAGGTGAGTTGTGGGCTGTTCTCTGAGGCTGGGCCACTTTCTCCTAGAGAAAAGCATCCCCCCCTTGTAGGGGAGGTGGTTGGAGGGACCTGGTTTGCCCTGTTGATTGCTGAAGTTGTGCTGGTTGTGGCTGTTGCACTGAGGAGCATGGACACGTTCTCCAAAGCCATAACACCTCAGTGTGGCTTTTGTGTTCATCCTTTTGCCTTTGAGTGGAGAGCTGTGGTCTCCCAGCTGGTACTTCTACCAAGGGCTACTTAGTTTGGTGGAAATAAAGATGAACTCACCCTCCTGGGGCCCTCACAGATGCTAAGAGAACCCCTGAGGACTCAACCTACTTGTGTTTTGGGTCTTGGACCAAGCTCTGGTCTTGGACCTGGCCTTGAGCCAGCCTAGGAACACCTTCTGCTTGTTGAATAAGATTCAGAGTCAGCTTCAGAAGGGCAGGAATGAGCTTTAGCACAACAAACAGCTGAGGGCAAAGCCCATCAGTGACAAAATTCATCGTTGGGGCTTGATTCTGGGATGTCTCCTGTGTTAGTTCAGGGCTTGTGTGCAATATTCAGCCTATTTATTTCTACAGTTCACATCCATGGCTTCTGTTTCTCTTCAGCTTCAGCATGGGAGCTCTGGCCCTGGTGGGGAGGACATCCAGGGGCTGAGGATGATCTGCTCCCTGCAGGGGCTGTGCCAGGTCCTTTTTACTGATAAAATATCCCTCACCCAAACCAGGAGCTGCTGTGGGTCCTGCTGGACCAGGAAACAACCAGAGAGCTTTTGGGCTAGATACCACCAGGGTTTGATGGCTGGGCTGGGGCAGATGAGCCCAGAAGGAGGAATTTTGGGTGAAGGAGCTTGGAGGAACAGCACCTTGGCTTGGGCAGCAGTGCTGGGTTTTATAGACTGATAACCACAAGGAACAGGAGGGGACGTGGGGCTTTGATGGTCAGTGTTAATTCACTTTGAGAAACCTGGAATTGAACTGGAAACTCAAAGCCACGTGAGTTTGAGCTTCTGTTTTGCATAAGCCTCCTGGGAACTTTTTTCTCCAGACCTCTGGCTGACCACAAGGAGTTGCCCTTTCTTTAAAGATCAACTGTGTCATGCAGGAGTGGGGTTTGTGCAAGAAAGTGGCACCAGATCCCCAGGCTGAGAGGAGATGACAGAAACTGGTCTGCCCAGGGAAGGTTTTGGGTGGATTAAAAGCCTGAAAAGAGAATTTTTTCCCTTGGGAGCCCTGGGAGGGTGAGCAGGGAGGGGAAGCTGGCTGTGGAGGGGTTTGGAGCAGGCTGTTGGTAGAAGACCTTCACTTTGCTGGAGCCCCACTGAGATGTTGTCTCCTTAGAGCCCTGCTGAGCCCACTGGGACAATGGGTAGGTAGATGAGTTCAGAGATTAGCTCATTCTAATGAGTCATGCCCATCAGTTCCATCATTTCTGTTCATCCTCCCTTTCTTGGTTCTGTTTCTTTGGGTTTTTTTAAGTCTAAATTCTATATTTAAGGGGGAAAAAAGGGGAGGGTGGAAGGAAACCTAAGTGGACTGGCAGAAAAAGAGAGAATCTTGAAGACTGTAGCTCAGCCACTTGCTGGTGGTACCTGCCCCCCAAGAGACTTCATTTCCCCCCTCTCTTTAACTTCATCTTGGCACCTCTGAGTAGTCCCAGAACTGGCCACTGGCTCTGACTGGGGTGAGAACTTTTCTTGAGGCCTGACTGATGCTGAAATGGGCTCTGGGGGGTGCCTGGCTTTGTTGCCAGGCTTGTTTTCTGAGAGGTGGCCATGGCTCAGCCCTCACCCATGCCTGGGCAGGGTGGAGATGCCTTGAGAAGCCCCCCCAGAAGGCCTGGCAGCAGCTGGGGAGGTTTATGGGGTGCATTGGGTGTTGCTTTGACGTAAGGCACAGAAATAGAGCTGGAAGAAGGAACAGGCAAGCAGGTCTTCCCCTTTGAGGAGATGGCACTAACCACCACAAGTCCTGTTTGTGTCTGTTCCCCAGTGCTGTGGGCTGTGATCTTTTCTTCTTTCTCCTGCTGCACGGGTGGAAGAGCAGAGATTGTCCTGCTGCAGGCTGGCCAAGGGTGTTTTCCTAGCCAGGGGAAAGAGGGAGTCAAATCCCCTTTTAAACTGAGGATTTTTAGCCAGTTTTCATCCTTCCTAGGCAAGGACTGCACTTGCAGGGAGGGGCAGTGACAGCCTTGTCCCTTCCCTGTGTTTGATACACCTTGTGGTCACCACAGAATCCTGTCTGGGCTGGGAGGGACCTCCAAAAGTCATCTAGTCCAAGTCATTCCCCTTGTAGCTGCAGGATGAGAAAGGACATTTCTGTTCCTTCTGTCCAGTGGTTGCCCTGGTGGAGCAAACCCTTGGACAAGCTGGAGCCTGCAGCAAGGTTACCCCCTCCCAGCAGCTGAGCTAGCCCCAAAATCTGGGGGTGTCCATCCCTGTTTCCTCTTGGGAAGGACAATGTTGTCATTAATGGCAGGGAGTGACCCTGCTGGCATCCAGTCTTTGCATGGAGCTCAGTGTCAGGAGACAAGGAATGATGCAAAAAGCATGAGGAAAGATAAAAAAGATTTTGGGGTGGTTTGTCAGTCTTGAGAGACTGTGGATGAGTCTTTAATAAGGCAGAAAACATTAAAGAGATAGCAGAGGAAAGAATAAATGAGAAGTAAACCAGACCCCTGTACCTCGTGGCTGCTTCTTTCAGCTGGAATGTCACATTTTCACCTCAGGTTCCTCCTCTGTGGCATGTTTGAATTTGGAGAAATTCACAGAGTCTTTATTTCTTTAGCAGGGTTGCCCCTGCAGTTAAACTCTGACTGCCTTGGAGAGAAGGGTGAGTGGAACAGGTTAGCTACTGGTTGTTACTGGTCCCCAGCAGCACGGGGTGGTGTCCAAACAGCTGTTCCAGATGTGTGCTGGGGTTTTGTTATCCTTTTGTTCTTGCTGGCTTTATGGAGCTGGGTCTTTTTTTTTTTCAAATTTGGGCTCTTTTGGTGCTCATTAGGTCCTATAAATGGATATGGGGTAATGGCTTCAAAATGGGAGAGGGGAGACTTAGATTAGGGATGAGGAAGAAGTTCTTCACTCTGAGGGTGGTGAGACCCTGGCCCAGGTTGCCCAGGGAATTTGTGGATGCTCCATCCCTGGAGGTGTTCAAGGTGAGGTTGGATGGGGCTTGGAGCACCCTGGGCTAGTGGGAGATGTCCCTGCCCATGGCAGGGGGGTGGAACTGGATGATTTTAAGGCCCCTTCCAACCCCAACCACGATTCTCTGATTCTTCTCAATCCCATTTACACAGAGCTCAGTTTATCAGCCCAAATGCTGGAGCTCCTCTGCATTAACCAGCAGCATGAGCTGGGCACTGTCCAGACAGCCCCAGCACATCTGCTCTTTTTTTTGCAGGTTATGAAACCATCTCTGATGAGATTTTTATCTCTTTTTTTTCATTTTTTCCTGGATGGGGTTGACTTGTACCCGGGTGACTGGCTGTGGTGGTGGTTGAGGTCTGAGGAGCAGTATCCAGCAGGGCTGTGCTCAACACTGAGCACTGAGGGCTTTGGAAAGGTTGGAGGGACCCGTGGCAGGACCATCAGCATGTGGCCCAGCTCCCACCTCCAGCTCAGAGCCACGAGGGCAGGAGGTGCCTGGGGCCCTGAGCACAGGCAGGAGCTCTCCTCCACCCAGGCATGTGTAGGAGGTGAAAAGGGAACCAGTCGCTTGTGATGCAAGAGGAAGAGCCTCTGAAAGATGTTGTCAGGTGGTCAGCTCCAAGCTCCAGCCACAGGGTTCTGAGCTGTGCACTTAGAACCTCAGACATCTACCAGGAACAAGGGGCAGGGCGAGAGGAAACGGCCTCAAGTTGCCCCAGGGGAGGTTGAGGTTGGGTATGAGGAGCAATTTCTTCTCTGAAAGGGTTGCCCAGGGCTGTGCCAGGCTGCCCAGGGCAGTGGTGGAGTCCCCACCCCTGGAGGGGTTCCCAAGCTGTGGAGATGTGGGGTGAGGGACACGGGGCAGTGGGGACCTGGCAGGGCTGGGGGATGGTTGGACTTGATCTTTGAGGGCTCTGCTTTCCCAACCAGTTATGATTCTAATTAAAACAGAGAATTGATTCCTCTATCACTCTCTGGGCTTAAGAGATCCATGGGTTCAGGTGCAGGTTGGCCAAGCAGGCTGGAGAAGAGCCCTTCATGTCCCTAGGGAACAATGCAGGTGCAGGGAGCCCCACAACCAGCAGCTGAGGATGGTGGTGCCTGGGCAGGGTTGGTGCCCCCAGCCTGCTGCTCCAGCACTCTCCCCAAGCCACCACCAGCTGCTTTGGTGGCCTCTGCTCTGGCTGAAGCCCCCCAGCTTGGCAAGGCCTGAGAAGGAGGAGGAGGAGAAGAGGGGTGAGCACCCTCCTGCTCCTGCTGCAGCCTCGTTGGGAGTGCAGGTGCAAGTCTCAACCTGCAAAACCAAACCCAAAAAGCCAAACCCTGAGTTGTGCCTCTTCTGGAGGTGGCAGTGCCACGGGGGTGGGGTGATGGGTGCTGTGTGGAAAGGTGCTGAGAGCTCTGCTGACACCCAGAGCTCTCAACCTCTTCCACCTGCTGTCGTGCAGACTTCCCCAGAAGTCCTTCCGTGGTGGGGTGGAGATCATCTGGTTCAACCCCCCTGCTCCAGCAGCTCACCCAGGGTCACATCCAGGAGGGTTTGGGATCTCTCCAGAGATCACTCCACAGCCTCTCTGGGCAGCTGCTCCAGGCTCTGCCACCCTCACCCCAAAGAAGTTTCTCCTCCTGCTCAGGTGGCACCTCCTGGGTTCCAGTTGGTGCCTGTTGCCCCTTGTCCCATCACTGGGCACCACTGAGCAGAGTCTGGCCCCAGCCTCTTGCCCCCTGGGGGCCCTTTAGCTCTTGCTCAGCACTGCTCAGATCCCCCTGGATCTTCTCTTCTCCAGGTTAACCAGCCCCAGGGCTCTCAGCCTGGCCTGGCACAGAGATGCTCCAGCCCCTCAGCAGCTCTGCAGCTTCACCTGGACTCTCTCTGGTAGTTCCTTGTCTCTCCTGAGCTGAGGAGCCCAGAACTGGATCCAGCATGGGCTAGTGTGGATCCTGAGGCATCAGCAGGGCATGGAAATACACCTTCTACTGGTCAAAGCAACATCTTGAGTGTCCAGATCTTCGTGGCCAAGGGCTTGTGAGACCTCTGCGGTGGAGAGCATGGCTTGAGCAAAGCCCACCTGGCTCAGAGGTGCTGTGGGAGGGGAGGGCAGGCAGATCTCTCCTGAATTCATCTCAGGGGAGCTGCCACAACTCTTGCACCCTGTTTCCTGTAAGAAGAGACCGTTAGGGGTGACAGGAGTCACCCACGTGGCTCCAGCAGCTGGGCAACGGCTCCTGCTGCACCCACCACGTCTCCTAGGTGAGAAAAGTTCAGCTTCTAGAGGCTTTTCTTTTTCTCCTCACCAATTTCTGGACCTCCAACACCTCTTTGTGTAACATCTTTTCCCCTCAGAAGCTAAAAGTAACTCAGGGGGGTTGTACAGGACCATCCTGCTCCAGTCCCATGTGGCCAGGGATGGAGACAGCAGCCAAGAAGGTCGGTGGTGGACCTACAGGAGTTGATGTTGTCGTGGTAAACCTCTCCTTGGGGGTAGAGAAGCTGCTGCAGTTGCAGGAGTTTTGCTTTTCTCCCCACCAGGAGGTTAAAAGAATTTTGAGAAGGCCTCTAAAATGTTCTACAGGGGCTCAAGAGGCTTCAGGAAACTCAGTGCCACCACAGGCTGGTCCCTGTGAGCGTGGGGTGGTGATGCAGTTAAATTCCATTTAAAAAAAGTCTTGCTTAAAGGACTTTTTTATCCTATACAGCAGGACTTATATATTTTTTAAGTCCTTTTTCTTTTCTGTGAACAAATTGCCACGTGCTCTGTGGTTGCAGGGCTTCCTCAGGTACAGACACACTGGTTGGGGTGAGGTGGGGGAGGTTTGGTTTATTTTATAGAAGGGTTTTTCCAAAGGGAAGGAAATAAAAGGGCTGTGTTCCAGCACTCTCTGGGATTCACGTGGGTTTTGTACAAAATATAGACTCTTTTATAAATTAAAGCTATAAAACAAGATTGGCATTAAATAATAACCCAATACTCTCACAGTATCTTTACACAGCAAAGTGGAACATTCCAAATGTTCACAGAAAAATAGAAGTTCCCAGAAGGTGCAGACAAAATACCAGCCAGGCCCCCCCAAACTGCTGTCCTTGGATTTGAAAGAAATGGTTCTTAAAAGCACACCCACGTTTGAGCCTTTCCTAAAAATCTCTGGTAGCCTGTTGGGTGGCACCTTAGACTCTGCTGATGGGGAGTTCCCAGGGCAGGGAATTTCAGGAAGGTTTGGTTGCTCTGGTCATGAGGAGTAGATGTGATGCTGCAGGGTCAGTTATCAGCAAAAGGGAAATAATTTGTCTCATCTCTGAGGCAAAGAGGACCTGGAAGCCTTGATGGACCTCTTAGCTTGAGTAGAACACCCTCAAAGCCCAGCCCTGTGGTTGGAGTTTATCCAAGGCAGCATCCTGGCTCTCAACCATATGGCTTTTGAGCCAGAAATGGGAATTGATGGCAGAAAAATAGTGTCTGGCTGTTTCAATGACATCATAGGTCATGGGCTACACCCCAAAACTCAGGCTTGGTTGATTATTTAGGTGGCAAGTCCTTTGGGGCCACCTTACCTCCATGGTCAACATGGCTTGAGGCTTCTTGGCACCCTCTGTGGAATTAGTCACTGCTGGATTGTCTTTTGCTTCAGAAATACAAATTCCTGTGTCACCTCCTCATTTTTAGGATCAAATTCTCTCTGCATAGCAAGACCCCAAAGTCCTTTGCAGCTGAAGCCAGGGTGCATGAGCAGGACATGGCCAAGTAACAGCCTCAGCAGTGACAACGGGGCCACATCCTCCTCCTGCAGCCAAATCTACCTCCTCCTGGCTGCCCAGCTTAGAAAAAGGACCTGTGAATGTAGATAACACTGTGTAGGTGTTATCCACAGAGAAAATTTGCAACCTGAGTCTTAAATCCACAATTTTTTGGTCAGGTTTGGGGTTTTTTTTCGTTTCTTCCTCTCTAACCATCCCTGAAATGAGCAGAAGATTGTCCCCTTCACATCCCCCAACGTCCTGGGGAACAAAAAACTTGGGGCAAACCCCAAAACCCAGTGAACATTTTGAAGCCCTGGCAACAGTTTAGGGGAATCCAAGTACTAGCAGTCTGTGGTGTCCTCCCTGAGCACGTCCCTGGAGTTCTTCCTCCCGTAACTGAGGTGGTGGAGCTGGAGGCTGTCTTGCAAATCCTGCCTGGAGAGGCGTCTCCTGAACTCATCCGTGGTAAAGTAGTAGATGATGGGGTCCACGCAGGAGTTGAGGCTGGCCAGGCACAGGGCTACCACGTGGAACACGGAGATCACCTTCTGCACGCACCCGTTTCGGATCTTTTTGGTTTTGACAAAGAAATCCAGGGGAAAGCTGATGTGGTAAGGGGCAAAGCAAATGAGGAACACCAACGCGCAGGTGAGGATCATCTTCAAAGCCTTTTTTTTCTCCCCCAGGTCGTGGGAAGCAGAATTCTTCTCTTTCAGGGACAAAACAGTCTTCCAGGAGCAGTAGGAGATGATGAGGAGGGGGGTGACGAAGCCCACCAGCTCCGCCATCGTCATCATGGCGATGGAGATGGGAAGGTCGACCTCCTGCACGGGGAGATCCACAAAACAGGTGTTTTTGGCCTCCTTTTGGAGCCTGAGGAGGGGGAAGGGCAAGCAGGCAACGCAGACCACCACCCAGCCCACGATGCTGATGTAGATGTCACAGATGCGCCTGCAGTCGCTGAACCTGAAGGGGTGCATGAGGAACAGGTATCTCCTCACGCTGATGCAGACCAAGAAGTAGATGCTGGCGTACATGTTCACGTACTTCAGGTAGAAGCAAAGCATGCAGAGGCCTCCCCCGAATTCCCACGTCCCCGTCAAGTAGTAGAAGATCCTCAGGGGCAAGGACAAGACCTGGGCCAGGTCGGCAATGGCTAAATTGATCATGAAGATGACGGCCCTTTTGGTCTCCTTCATGTACCCGTAGAAGACCCACAGAGCTAAGGTGTTTCCTATCAGCCCAGGGATCAGGATGAAAGTGTAAGTAATGGCATAGAAGGGCTTGAGGTCTGTTTCAGGGCAGATGGAGCTGTTGGTCATGGTTGAGCTCCAGATCTTTGCTCAGCCCTGGCATGATCCCACGTTCCTCGCTCGCATCCTGCGGCCGCGTTGTCCTCGGGTGGTTGGTGCTGAAGGAGAAGCTCCCACCCTGGCATCCGTGTGTGAGGGTTTGGCTACCAGATCATGGTGTCCTCTCCTGGAGGAGCTGAGTGACTCCAAGTCCTGCTGGTGAAGGTTGTCAGGAGTTAGCAGCCCTTCCCCTGCTCGCTGGCAGGGAGGGGATCCACACCAGGGAAGGCATCATCACCTGCTGGAGACATCGAGTTCATCACCACAGCTCCACCTCTGTCACCTTTTGGGTGGCATTTCAGCCACTGCTCTCAGCACAGGAGTTCCACAACCACCCTGGTCCTGCAGCTGAAAGGCAGAGAGGTGTGGTTAGAATACTGTGGGGACACACAGGTCTTGCAAAGGAGAGCTTGGAAGAGCTACATCCTGCTCCTGCATCTCTGGTCTCTCTGCTCAGCTCATCTCCTGCCAAACAAGCTCCCTGCTTCACCCGGTCAAGGGAGGTGCAAAGCCACCAAGGAACAGACAGAAAATGTGTTTCCTTGCTGCTACAACCCAGCTCCCCCTGTTCCACCAAGCCCAAGTCAGCCCCGATCACAGGACGTTGAACTTGCCACCAGGTTTCTGCAGCTGCACCTTTCCCAGCTCCAACTTGGAAGTCCCAAGTCGGTGGCTTTCACCAAACCAGGGTGAACCTTTTCATTTAGGTTTCCTAAACAGAACAGAAGCCACACAGGGACAACTGGCTTGATTATGAAACACTTTTTTCTGTGGAAGTACCTGCGTGATCTTAAATTGGACTGTCTCACAACTGCTGCTTCTGAGCCTTTCCTCTACCCACCTGGCAGCTTCTCTGTGTCTCTTTGTCTAGTTTCTCTTGCTCACCATGGAGTTGTGAGGCCAATGAGACTCAGATGTTTTCCTTTCTTCCAGGCAGGTGGCATCTAACATCACCAGTAGGGCAAAATGGCTCTTGAAATGATCCCATTCAACTTCAGGAGCCACGATCAATAAGCTGCAGAGTTAATGAACCTTCTGTCCAAAGACTTTCCCACTCTTTTATTAATTCTCTACCCAACTTCTGATGCACCACTAAGCCTTGGAATGTGAGTAATCTCCCCATCATGCAGGGAAATCAGTTGGGGCTCATCTACTTGGTTGGTTTTACCCATTAATTGTGGGTAGCTTGGGCTTCAAGCTTTGGTTTTGGAGCTGGACTGGCACAAGGAACTGGGAGGAGGTTTTGGACGTGGTTGGTTTTTGGCAATACCTGTCGTGCCCTGGGGTTCCCTGAGCCTTCAGGCTCTCAGCAGCTGCTTAACCCCTTTGGGGCTTCCTGGTGGTGCTGCTCGCTCTGGGGGGTTCCTCTTTCTCTCTACTGGGATCAAGCCAAACCAGTTGAGTAAGAGGGTGGTGTGCCCATCTTCACTGTGTCACCAAACTCCTCAGTGGGACGTCTCCAGGCTTCCCATCCAGGTCCTAGTCCTGGTCCTGTTGAGGTGTCCTAGCAGAACAAGCACCTTGTAGGTCCCTGGGCTGTGCACCAGTGACCAGGTGCCCTCCTCTCACTCCTAGAGAGCTCCTCTGTTCCTCTTGGCTTCCCAGATCCCAGCCCTGCCCAGCAGAGCGAGGGTGGCTCACGTGGAGCTCCACAGCTTGGCCTTGGGTGGATTTTCACCTCTTTTAATCACCCAGAACGTCTCAATGTCTTTCCTGAAGGGTGCTCTGAAGTGGCACAGCAGGGAGGAGCTGGGGTGGCTTTGGTGGTGCCATCACTCAGTGCCTGGACGAGGTGTCCTGTTCCTGCAGGTGCCTGTGAGCTCTGCTTGGGGCTGGCTGGGGAGCAGCAACAGGGGGGGGTTGCAAGGTAAAGCCCTAAACTCACATCACCCAACTCTTCCTTCCAGAGATCTGTCAACATTTTCTTGCAGAAAACAAGCCCTGGAGATGTGTTGTTGAGGAGTGGAGACCTGGCAGTGCTGGGTTAACAGTTGGACTTGGGGATCTTAAAGATCTCTTCCAACCAAAACGATGCTGGGATTCTATAATTCCAAGCTGCTCTGTCCTATCAGCTCTTCCCCAGGGGCTCCTGTCACCCAGTCAGGCTGAATCATGCCCCTTTTTTTCTGGCTGCACTTTTGGGTGGGCAAATCCACCCGAGCTCCATCTCTGGGCCACGAGAGATGTGAAAGGAAGGACGAGGTTCAGCCCCAGCCTGTGTTCCCAGCCCCGTGCACACACACACGTGCACCCCAGCACCCACATTTCCCTCTCCCCACTGTGCAACAACTCTCCTCCAACCCCTCCTCTGCTCCCTCCAGCCTGCCCAAAACCTCGGGGTGCCCCCACACCTTCCACCTCTCCCTGGGGCTGCAAACCTGCAGCACGAGGGCTCCCACAAAGCCCAGCTAAAACCAGGGGGCAACGAAGGTGCCGGCCCAGAGCACCCAAAAACCAGCCCCGTCCCAGCAGCCACCCTCAGAGCGAGGCTGAGGGGACCCAGCAGGGTGAGAAACCACGGGCTGGAAATCCCGAGCAGCAGGGCTGCAGAGCTCAGCCCGTGTCAAAAACCAGCAGCCTGCTGACAAAAAAAAACCTTCAGAAAGAGGAAATTTTGTTTCACGTGCTCCGCGCTCGCTTCCCCCGGGCGCAGGGGGGAGGTGTGAGACTCCCCCCTTCCTTCTCCCCCTGAAGGGCTTTCCCACACCCCTTTTTTTTGCCAAAGAGACCCCAAAATTGGCCACTGAGTGAAGAGCTTTGGGTTGTGCTGAATGAGTCAGAAGGAGCAGGGAGGTTTTGTAGCCAGGCTTCCAAACCAGGGCTCCTTAACACGTGTTCAAGCTGGGCACCCAGGGGGTGTTTTTGCTTTGCTGAAGGGCAGCCATGTGTCCATACATCCCTACAGACCAGGGCAGGAGCTGGGGAGGTGGGAGCAGTCACAGCTTCAAGCTCTGGGGTGCAGCAGGGCTCTGCACCATGCCCACACCCCAGCCCATCACACCCTCCAGGAGCAACCAGGCTCCTCACCTGAGGGTGGTTATAATTGCCTGGGGTCAACCCTCGTTGGCCAAGCCTGTGGGTTCTACCCCAGCAGCTCAGACAAGCCCATCTTGGAGGAGAAGAGGCTCATCAACCAGCTTGGAGGCAAAGCAAACCCGTGGCTGGGTGCTCTGTGTAGGTTCTGCCCCGTGCTCGGTCTACTCTTGGAGCTCAGATCTTCAGAGATGCTCCCCAGCACCTCCTGCTCCCACCCAGCACCAGGCCAAGGAGAACAGCCTGGCCAGATCCTGCCCCCAAGCACCATCCTTGGTGCTGCTGGCCCAGGTGAGTGGTGGGCTCCTGGGCACCCCCTGTGTGGTGAGGGGCTGGTGCTCCTGCTGTGAAACACCCAAATCCTGGGGCAGAGGTGGCACGGGCAGAGCAGGGTGCTGACCTGGCACCCCGGTGTCATCTGCTGACTTACCCTTTTGGAGGGAGGCTGGAGCGTGCTGGGACCTCTGGTCTGGGTTTTTTTCCTCCTTTTCTGGGGCCTAAAATAAAAGGAGAGTGTGCACAGGGGTGATTTCAAACAGAAATTTGGGTTCCTGCTGGAGCTGGGGCTCTGTCAGGAGGACGTGGGACCAGAGCAGGGCCAGGCATCTCCAGGAGCTGCTTGTTTCCTGCATCACCCCAAGTGCTCCTCTCCTTTTTGGCTGAGAGAGCTGCTTGTAGTAATAATTAGTAGATATTAATTGAAAATAGCCATTAGAGAAATACAAACTGATTGTTGTGTGTTGCTTTTTAGTTCTTTTAAAAAATGTCAGGGGAAGATAAAGGCATTTTGTCCCTTCTCAAGGGGTTTTTCTCCCTTGAAGCAGCTTTCTAGTAGATATTTGGGGTTCAGATCTTCTTCCACAGGAGCAATATCACCTCTTGCCATCCTAAATGTGGAGTTTTCTTTTATTTCCTCTGGGAGGCTCTGCCCACAGAGGCTTTTGGGCATCCTGGGGGCCTCCTGGGCTTGTCCTGCCCCAGTAGGAGCCCTTCCCCTGCATCCCCAGGCTCCTGGCACCAGCAGCACCTCCCAGCCTGGGGACCAGCACCTGGTGGTACCTGAAAAGTGAGTCCTAAAGGTGGGGAAAGTTGGTTTTGGGGAGAAAAGGAGGAAAAAAAGCAGTGAAACAGCCAAAGTTTTACAGGTTAGGCTGGATGAAAAAGCTTCTTTCTCTTTGTTCTTTCATTAATTTCTCATTTACTCATTATTAAGGTAACTGTTTCTGTGCCTGCCCTCTGCCCAGGGGGGGGGATTTTGAAGGGTAAATTCCAAAAATAGGCAGGAAAAAAATAAACACTTTGGTTTAATGCCAGGGATCTGCAGGGTAAAGAGCAGCAAAGCCACGAGCTTTCCCCCAGAGCATCGCCACATGCTCCCCGGGCTGCATGAGCAGTCGTGGGGACCCAGATAACTCTGTCCCCTCCCTCCCCAGCCCTTGCAATCAGGTGGAAAATTGCCAGTGGAAAGTCAGCCTAGTGCCTCTTGCAAGGGACGGGGCCTTGAAGAAAATCCTCTGGACAAACAGAGCCAGAGGAACCCCAGCGAGACCCGGAGCGAGGAGTAGATGGGACCAGTTGTCCCCATGCTTGTGGAGATGGGGCTGTGTGGCCCCAAAAGGTCCT
>NW_008601193.1:14407-16719 GCF_000691845.1 Merops nubicus | reverse complement strand
GCCCCTTCAGAAGCTGCCGTGGGGTTTTGGCAAAGGCTGAGAACCACCTCGGTTGGTGGTGTTCTTAAATGAGCTTTCCTGAGTCTCCTGTAGGAAGCAGGAAACAGGGTTTGAAACTTCAGGGCTATTTTGGGTGAAGCCGTTCCCCTCCTCTCCCAGGGATGCACAGAGCATCTCGGGAGCTCTAGCAGGAGCTCCTTCTGCTGAGAAATGGGGATGGGAGCTCCTGGGCTGAGCCTGGATCTCCTGGGGTCTCCTCATTTAACAGTGGAGACTCAGGGGGGTCGGTGGTCACCGCTGCACCCCCCTCCCCCTGGCTGGGGTGTCCCCGGCCCCTCTCGGGCCAGGAAGAAGAAGCCACCACCTCTACATTGCCATGAAACCCAAAGAACAATTCCAACCCCTTGGCCCCAACCGAGGAGAGCTGGGGTAAGAGCCCACCAGTCCTACCTCTGCCCTCAGGGGGGGCTGCTCCGGGCCCCGATCCGCGCGTGCCCCCGGCGGGTCCCCACCCTCTCCACGGGCAAAGCAAAAGTGCAACTGCCAGGAGCGTGGGAGGGAGGGGAGGTGGAGGGGAGGGGAAGAAGTGGGGCCCTCCCCAACCGGCACCGCTTCCCCAGCTGCTCCTCCCACCCCTGCCCTGACCCCGACCCGGCCCGGCCCCTTTTTCGTGGGCACGAGCGCGTGGAGTCACCGTTGGGTTTGGGGGGTTTGGGGAACTGCCACCAGGGCAATTGTTGCTTGCTGTCCTCCCAGCAGCCTCCCCTCCTGCTGCTGGTGGGGTGTCCAGGGGGCTTGACACCCCAACAGCACCCAACTGAAGCAGTGAGCACCTGCTCCAGAGCCCCTTTCTGCTGAGGATGTGGAGCTAACGAGGCTCATGATGGAAGATGCTTCATCAGTTATTTTCTTCTCCCTTCCACAGCTTTCAAAGTGAGGTTTCTTGGCTCTTATTGGGATGTTTTTACTCCCATGCTTCAAGATGCCTTCAGAAAGTCCCACTGAAGCTGGTCACGATCTGGTTTGGGCTTCCCCAGAAGCAGGAGCTTCTCCACGGTCACTATGTTCTTCCTCAGCGGATTTCTCCAGCGTGTGTGGAGCAAACTGGGGCTGGAGCCAAGGACTCTTCTCTTCCAGATGAATTCTTGTGCCTGTAAAACCCTGTGGCCCATCACCACGTCCTGGAGCCACCGTGGCCCTCTGGCTCTGCACCCAGAGGGTGGTGGCCATCAGCAGAGGGCAGTGGTGGCCACGGCACAGGCCACCCAGTGACTTCAGGTTTCTAAGCAGCACTTCTCCAGTTCTCCATCTGGGACTCGAGTTCTAGAAGGGTTCAAGAACACTTTAAGGTGGGGAGGGATTGAGGGTTTGTGATTCAGTTGGTTGGTTTGAAGAAGTGGAATTTTTTTTAACCCTTTTCCATTGCAAATAATTTTAGTTCTATTATCAATTATTTTGTAAGAATATATTCATAATAATCATTTTAATTGCTAGTTTTTCATTTGCCTTTTTTCTTTGTGTGTCTGCTCAGAACAGGACTTGCTTAGCAGCAGGACTTGAGGAGAGGGTTGAAGCTCTGAAATAGGTGTCCAGGGGCTGGGCAGTGTGGTCCCCTGAGACCTCCCCACCACAGCAGCAGGCACCAGGGTCTCCGTGCCACCTACTCCTCACTGACATCCTTCCAGCAGGGGTTGGTAGCTCCATCTGGTTCTTTTTATTGTGGTTTCTAGGAAATTAATCTCTTGGGCACATCGTTGGCTTTTATAACCTCTCAGCGTGTTGGGTTTGTCCTCCCAGGGGTGGCACAGCTCCTCACCAGGGCTTTGCAGCTCCCACCTCCCAAAACACACGGGTTGCCTCTTTCAGCAGCTAATACTCCTGCTGGTGAAAGCTTTCACCCTCTTTTTTTTGAAGCCTGCTGATTGCTTTGTGTGCCTTAATTAATCCTGTGTGGGAGCTGGAGCTTCCAACGCTGTGGGATCTTCATTGTGGGGTTGTCCCCTGGGTGCAGGGCTGGATTCATCTCCTGATGCTTTGGGACCAGCAGCAGTGGGGATTTAGGGTTTATTGCTTCAGTTGCTTCATACTTAATTTTTACCTTAAAAAAAGCAGAAAATTTCAGTTCATCTAAGCTTCTACTTCATGGCCTCGTAGGGGAGCTTGGGACAGAAACAGCCAAGGTCTTTCTGGCCTGCACTGACAGTCTTGAATAGAAATAATTCCTGAGGGTGGGTTGTGTCTCTCTTTGATGACACTTTCCTTGCTGATGACCCCGTTCACCCCAGCAGGGAGCTTCTCTTTAAAACCAAAAA
>NW_008601193.1:10914-14374 GCF_000691845.1 Merops nubicus | reverse complement strand
AGCCCTTGCTGCCTGCTGCAGGGTTGAGGCTCTGGCTGTTCCTGGGACAAGAGGTGACCCTTACAGTGCTGAACTGTGGCCTCAGCACAGAGTTCCCCAAACCCTTCCCCTGGGGCCACGAGCAGGAGGGGCTGACAGACAGCCCTGGGGCTCTAGACTGGTGTTGTCCCCAATGGCTTGGGCGTTGTAGGGTGTTGCTGGCTGAGCCCACAGATCCAAAAAAAACCTGGCCTGAGGTCTGATGAAATGATGAGTGTCTGGAAAACCACTCCCTGCCTTGGCAAGGGTTTAGAGCAGCAAAATTAGGTTGCAGTCAGGACTGAGGGTGCTGGTGTGTCTGGGCCAGGAGCAGCCTGATCCCCCTCCATGGGTGTGAGTTGGGTGGATGGGGCAGCAGATCCCTGCGTGGAGGGAGGAAAAAGGGGAGTGGAGGAAAGAACAGCCTTCCCTCCATCCCTGGGGTGCCCTAGAAAGCTCTGTGCCCAGGAGAGATCTTCTTGGATATTCCCAAGTGCTCCCTTCTCTTCAGCCTGGAGCTTTCCCCCTGTAAGTTTTCTCATGCTTTGGCCTCAGCAAAGCAACTCCTCAATGCAGCAGCTTTTTATCTAGATCTTCTTAGGTTGGGTAGACCCAGACATCCTGCTCTGACCTCCTGCCCTCCCACCCCCAGCTCTTGCTCTCTGCATCCCTGCCCAGCTGTCCCCACCTTGATGTGGAATCCAGGTAGCAGAGGTCCTGCTGACCCCAAATCCTTGTGGGTTTGGGTCCTGGTACCCAGGCAGGGTGTTTGTGTGGAGGAACTTGATGGGCTGTGATAAAACAGGGTGGCTGGGAGGCATCTCGTGGCCTCCAAAGGTCAGAAAACACTGGTCTGCACTAGAAAAAGAGATTTCCCCAGGGTATTTACCCAACAAAACCCTTACCACCCAGAAAGGGATTTTTTTCCTGCTGTTTCCAGTGCAGGTGAGCCCGAGGAAGGGTGGCTGCTGGGATTGTGTGATGGGTTAGGGAGAGTTTTTGGATTGCTTGTCCCCATTTTCCTTTTGGATGAGTTGAAGCAGCGTTGCAGAGTTGTCAGCAAAGCTGTGCCACCTGAAAACAAGCTGGTGAGGTCCCAGTGGTCACTGGAGCTACTGGGAAGCACAGAGCTAGTGCTGCCAGGAAGGTTGGAGCTGCAAGATGGGCTTTGCTGTCAGCAGGACTTCTAAATATCCAGCTGTGGTTGTTGAGGGGCTACCTGGGGGTCCACATTCCCAGCTCAGATGCTAGTGGTGTGACCTGTCCTGCCCGTGGTGGTTGCCCAGAGTTGGGTCTTGCCAGCCAGGGCACCAGCAAAGCTCTGCTGGGCTTCCCTGTTGGCCCTCACACCCTCCTGGGTTTGGGCCATCTGAAGCAGATTTCTTTTTTCAGCCCTGGAAACGTTTTTTCTAAGCAAAGAAGGAAAATGTGGTTGGGTTTGGATGGTTTGTTTTGTTGTGAGAGGAGGAGGAGGTGGTTTGGGACAGAGGAAGCCACAGGGCAGTGGAGTTTTTTTGCCCATCTCAGTGTTTTCTGCCCACCTCTGGTGCACTCAAAGTGGCAAAGCAAATCCCTGCAGGTTGTTTGGCTCTCCCCTGGCCTTTGGCAATGCTGAGGACAAACCACCACCTGCTCCACACTTCCCAAAAACACTGCACGGGCTGGGAACGTGGATCCAATCACAGGCAAAGCTGTTTTCTGTCAACCCTCCTCTGCCTACCTTCACTCCCACAGCTCCCCGAGGGTTCTGGCATCGGTGGCCTCGGTGCCTTGGCCCAGGCTGGGGGGCAACGGGGCCTCTCTGAGCCCCAAATTTGGGCTTCCTGCCTCTTCTCGGGGAGCAGATGTAACAAAACTCTTTACAGGCACTCTAAAAAACACCCACGATGGAAAAATAGGTGTGGAGAGAATTTTATTTCCTCCCGAGTTTGAAGCTTGAAGGATTTGGGTCAGTTTTGTAAACTTTTCTCGGTACCCAGCGAGGGCTGGGACCTTTTCTGGTGGTGAAAGCAGAACTGGGAGGCTTGGGAAACATCTTAATCTGCAGCCACGGGCGTCAGCAACATGCCAAATAACACAAGACTCCTGACAACACCAGAGGAGACAATGCCAGCTAGTTGTCCTCCCTTCTGTGGCTTGTGCCAAGTCTCTGGAAGGAAATATGCCCTGGGACATGTCCCTCCTCCTCCCACCTCTTCTCTCATGAAGTATCTGCTCAGTCTGTCTGCCAAGGATCCCCCCATCATCCCCTGGAGCATCGTGCAGCTCCAGGGAGCCAGGTGAGCTCCTTTGCTCAGCTCTGGGTCTCTTTTTAACAAGGTGAGTTGAAGCCTGGTTCATTTGAAAGCTCCCTGAACGCTGATGTGGCTCCAGACGAACAGTCTTTGCTTGGTGGATGTTGGTGAAGCCCTGCAGCCTAGATCAGGTCCAGATAATTGATTGATTTGGGTCTTTTTTTCCATGGACAGAGGTTCAGTTTACCTGGAGATAATTAACTGGCCTGATCTAGAGCCTCGTGTGGGCACGGTGGGTGCTGTAAGTCATCGGGGGCTGCAGGTAGCTGTGGTCAGGGCTGGAGCTCCCCTGGTGCTACCTCTGAGCTTTGCTGAGCCACCTGCTCACAACTTGGGGTCCAGAAGGATTTCCCAAGATGGTAACTATTGAGAAGCATTGAAACCACAGGGATGAGAGGGACCCAAACCTGGCTGTGGTCCAGCACGGGTGCAGGACTGGCATCAGAAAGAGCCACCTTGGGTGTTCTACCAACATCCCCACGGAGAACGCTGTCAGATGAAGAGACCCCAGCAGCAACACAAGCCAGGATCCGACCTAAAAGGATATTTTGAGGCAAAAAGACAACTGTCAGACACAAGGGTAACTCAAGCCTTCCATGGAGACCTAACACTGCACCCCCCCCCCCAGCCGTGAGCAGCACCTCCACGGGCGGAAACAGATTTTGCTTCAAGAGATGGACTCCAGCAGGAGCTCGTCGGGTGGCGCGGGGGGGATCTCCACGCTGTTGATTCGGCCGAAGAACTTGGGAAGGGACCAGAACCTGAAGCTTGGCAGGTTCCTCCTCCTCCTCCTCCTCAGCCGGATGTCGCGGCCACCCCCCCCCCCAGCCGTGAGCAGCACCTCCACGGGCGGAAACAGATTTTGCTTCAAGAGATGGACTCCAGCAGGAGCTCGTCGGGTGGCGCGGGGGGGATCTCCACGCTGTTGATTCGGCCGAAGAACTTGGGAAGGGACCAGAACCTGAAGCTTGGCAGGTTCCTCCTCCTCCTCCTCCTCAGCCGGATGTCGCGGCCCGTTTGGGCGGCGGAGGGGCCGCGGCGGGCGAAACGGGCCCTGAGGGCGGCACAGCTGTGGCGCAGGAGCTGGTCCTGGAACTCGGAGGTCATGAAGTAGTAGAGGACGGGGTCCAGGCAGCAGCTGAGGCTGG
>NW_008601193.1:0-10703 GCF_000691845.1 Merops nubicus | reverse complement strand
GGAGGGTGGCGCCGTGCACGGCGCAGTCCCGCAGGACGTTCTCGAGGGCCAGCATGAAGAAGGGGAAGTTGATGTGGTAGGGGGTGAAGCAGATGAAGAAGACGGCGGCGCACATGAGGACCATGCGCAGGGCCTTCCGCTTCTCCCCCGCCTCCCCCGGCCTCTCCGGGCAGCCCCTCAGCGACTGCCTCATCTTCCACGTGCAGCAGGAGATGATGGCCAAGGGGAGGACGAAGCCGAAGAGCTCCGCCACCGTCACCAGCGCGATGGAGGCGCCCGGGCTCAGCTGCTTCACCCCCAGGTCGGAGAAGCAGGCGCGGGTGCTGTTGGACAAGGCCGGGCTCCTCACCACGAGCAGGGGCAAGCAGGAGGCCCCCACCAAGAGCCAGACCAAGGCGCTGACGGCCGCCTCGTAGCGCCGCTTCCAGGCCTTGGCTCGGAAGGGGTGGAGGAGGAAGAGGTAGCGCTGGGCGCTGATGCAGGTGAGGAAGCAGATGCTGGCGGACATGTTGAGGGACTTCAGGGAGGAGCAGACCCGGCCGAGTTGGTTGATGTAGTAGTACATCCTCAAAGGCAGCGAGAGGACGTGGGCCAGGTCGGCCACGGCCAGGTTGATCATGAAGATGATGGCTTTGCTCTTCTTGCCGATGAAGCGACACAGGACCCACAGGGCAGCGCTGTTGGCCAGGAGGCCAGGGATGAAGATGAGGGTGTAGGTGGTGGCGTAGAGGGTGGACTGGAAGGACATCTGGGGAGAGGTGCAGTTCCCCGAGGACGCGTTGCTCTCCATCTTGGATGAGGGTCTTGGCTCACCAGGCGGCCAAGGCGGGTGGAGGGTTTCTGTAGGGGGTAAAACCAGATCTTGTCAAGCCCAAACCTCCCCAGTGTTTCCCCACGTGGTGTAAATCATAGGATCATAGAACGTCTGGGCTGGAAGGACCTCCAGAGGTCATCTAGTCCAGCCCCCCCACCATAAGCAGGGACATCTCCAACTAGATCAAGCTACTCAGAGCTTCACCCAGCCTGATCTTGAATGTCCCCGGGGATGGGGCCTCCACCACCTCTCTGGGCAACCTATTCCAGTGGTCTATCACCTGCACACTGAAGAACTTTTTCCTAATGTCTAACCTAAATCTGCCCTTTTCTAGCCCAAAGCCATTACCCCTCATCCTGTCCCTCCAAACCCTTGTGAATAGTCCCTCCCCTGCTTTCTTGTAGGCCCTTCTCAGGTACTGGAAGGTCGCTATAAGGTCTCCCCAGAGCCTCCTCTTCCCTAGGCTGAAGAACCCCAACACCCTCAGCCTGTCCTCACAGCAGAGCTGCTCCAGCCCTCGGATCATTTTTGGGGCTCTCTGCTGAACATTCTCCAACAGCTCCACATCCTTCTTGTGCTGGAGCTCCAGAGCTGGACACAGACTCCAGGTGAGGTCCCACTTCAGCACAGAGGAGTAAGCTGGGTGTAGGTGTGTGTGCAGTGTGTCTGCACCCCGGGGTATGTGCAGGATGGGGTGGGGGGGTCAGGAAGGGTGCAGAGCCAGGACTTTTCCATAAAACTCTGCAGTTTTCCATCAAACTCCCATCAGCTTGGTGCTCGGATGCTTCTACAGACAATTTCAGTGCTAAAGAAATAGGGACTTGAAACAGATCCAGACTTCCAGATCCCTGCAGAGATCCAGTGCAAATTGGCAGCGAGGGCAATAATTAACATCAGCTAATGAGGGTGCTGGCGGGCAGCTGACTGGAGATGGGGCTGGTGGGAGAGGTGCAGACAGATCCATCAGAGCTCTGGCTCCACGTTTGAGGCTGGATTTATAAGCTAATAACTGGCCAAACACACGCCAGTCGCTCTGCTGGTCCTGCTAACTCAATTCTGGCACATTGTGCAGGCATCGTGTTCTAGCAACAGAAATTATCTTCCCCCACGTCCTGGGTTGCTGCTGGAGGTTAAATACATCTGCCTTCTAGCTGGAGTAAAAATTCTCTTCATCCCTTTGCCCGTTCCCCCTCATCCAGCTGGTGCTGAGGGTCGTGGTGGCTCGTGGGGAGCTCACTGGTGTTTGCCAGAGGGATGGATTTCTAAAAGCTCATCACCCCTGGTAGGGACCAGGCTTCTGTGCAGAGCCCAGGGCTGGTTTGAGGTGTGGGGTGAAGGCTCCTCCACCCTGGTCCTCCTCCCCTTGGCAGCTCTGCAGAGGGGCTGCCTCAGTCTCAGAGGAAGGTTGTATTTTATATACACGTATATATGGACGTGTAGGTGCAAAACTCCACCAGCTCTCAGCTGCTGCCCTTTGCACCGAGCCTCTTTAACCCTGGAAAAGTGGTGGCAGGGCACCCAGTCTTCATATCCCTGCAGAAAACTGGGAAAACTGCTGGGGAGCAGGGGGAATGCAGCTATTCCCAGCCCTTGGCCTGATCTTCCAGTATCAGAGGTGGCACTTGCTGGGCTGGGCTTGTGGAGAGGATCAGAGTGCCCAGTGTTCATGTGCCACCCTCTCCTCCTTCCACGCATCCCAGCCCACATCCTACAGCTTGTCCCGGCAGGTGTGACCACGGGGAGCCTCCTTGCTGCTTTTCTCCATCTTTTTGGCTTTCCCTGGAGCAGAGCAGTGCCTATTTCTTGGGGAAGGGGGCTGAGTGTCACTCCTGGTACCCAACACTCTCTGTTTTTGGGTGGCAGCGCTTGTCAGGGCATCTGGCAGGAAAGCAGCAGGGAGCTCCCCCTTGGTCTGGGTTCAGGGCAGTGCCCATTCACTCCAACACTTCCTGAAGGGGTGAGGCTCCTTGTTGATTATTGTGTTCCAATTTTCACCCTTCCTCCTGCCCATGCCTCATCTCGAGCCCTCCCAGCTCCCCCCACCCCCACGTTTTGCCAGCGACGGTGCCAGGGCAGAGATGCTGCCGTGGGCTTTGGCTTGGGGGAGAATTTATAAATCTTGAACTAAATACTTCCTGCCATTCATGGGCCCTTTTCCTATTTCAGCCACACACGGATGTACACAGGGATGGTGGTGGGGGTTTGTTTTAAGTAGCAGAGCTGAGTTTTACCCCTCTGAGAGCTGAAATTACAGCGGGGACTCACAGCCAGAGGAGTAAAACCACAGGCTGTGGAGGTAGCACTGCAATTCATTAAACATCAAGCAACTTTGCAATTAATTAGGAGGTTGAGGCAGCTATTAAAACACCCCTATTTCTTTTTTCTGAGGGCTTTAGCAGTTTCTGTGTCTGGAGGCATATGTGGCTGTCATTATTGGAAGTGTCCTGGCTACTCTGAATCACCCTGCACCCCACCCAGCCCTACATTGCTGCGGTTAGTGCCTTTACTACTCCCAGATTCACTGGCAAACTCGCCCTCATCTTTTCCATGGGTTGGTTGGACAAGCCAGGCTAAAGCTGAGCTCCTGGCTTGGCTCTGGGAGCCCAGGAGCTGGGGGATGGGGGCAGAGCTGCCTCCCTTCAACCCTCCTCAAGTCTGGGACGCTGGAGGGAAAAGCAATCAGGGGGAAAGAAAATAAATCAAAATCCTTCTTGGCTTGAAATAAGCTCCTGGTTTGAAGTAGCAGAGGCTCTCTGGCACTTGTGTTCTGAGCAGTGAGTTTGTTTAATCTAGGCACTGACAGGAAATGCACAAACAGAGCTGGCCGGGGGTGGCAGTTTCAGTCAGGAACAACAAAATTTGGGGTGAAACAGATTTCCCCACTGCCTGCTCGGAGGCACCGAGCTCCATTCACCCACCCCCTGGAGCCGAGTGAGCCCAAACTACACGAGCAGAGCCAGAAGCTGCTGAGAACGTAGCCCCAGATAAGACCCCCTGAAGAAAAACCAGAAAAGAAAGTAACGACGTCGCTCAGAGCTGCCCCAGCTTCAACCTGCTGAAGAAAGGACAGGGTGGAAGCAGAGCTTACCTTCCCGTGCCTCCCATCCTTCAGGGGGAAGACGTCCATCCTAGAGAGCAGGAGGAACCAGCTCGCTGCTTGCATCCCCCCCTGGTTTTTGCAGCATCCCCACGTTCAACTTCCACCCGGATTCGGAGCGCTGGAATCCTGCTGGCATCTGCAGCCCAGCACGGTTGCCTGCAAGAACAGGAAATCCTGTGGGGTTTTTTTCTCTTCACCACGCAAAAAAAGGTCTCTGGCTAACGATGTTAAAAGGATTGGAAGGGGATGACGTCGTTGGATCGTGCCACGGAGACCCCCAGGAAGGGATTTGTCCCCTCCCTCTTTGCCCAGGAGCTGTGCGAGGTGACCGTGTCCTTCAGCTGAGCTGCTGCTGCTGCTGCTGCTTTGACCCGTGGTCAAAGTCGTCACCCTGACTGCTCCAAAACTAAAATACAGAAGCAGAAATCTTCCACTAAGCGCTCGCTAAAGGAAAACTGAAAACTCTGCCAGTGTCAGTTACTGGAAGGTAATCATTTTCCTCCCTTTCTGGGAAGTTTGGTTAGCCTCGGATTAAAGCTAAGAGCTGGGACTTCATTTCTGAAGTCATCTGGTTTAAGGTGGAGATTTTCCCCCAAAATACTGTTGTTTCAAAGCAACCACAATGTGCATCGTTCCCAGTTTCTTTGCTTTTTGCAGCCTTTAATTCCTTTTGATGGATACACTTCATTTTTATCTCTTTTCATGATCTTCTTCCTTCTGAATTGCTGAGAACTGGCAGGCGTATATCACAGTGTAACTTCTTTTGAGCTGCCTCCTTCCCAGTTTTACTTGATGTACCATCAACAGCTTGATTTAATTTTTTTTCTTTAAACAGTTTTACAATTTGATCTTCAAGGTCTTTTCCAACCAAAATGATTCTATGGTTCTACAGGGTTGCCTCTTATGGCTCAGGGCTTGTGAAGATAAAAAGGCTGTTGGCATCTTCCTGTAGGTGGTGTATAAATAGAATTATTCTTGTTTTCTTATCTGTTTTCTGTAATCAGTCTTATGACCCTGCAAAGTTAACAGAAACATAACTGGAAGAGAAATGAAAGGAGGAAGCTATTTTAAGCTTGAGTTTAGATCAACTCTCCAGCTCAGGGGCTGGGATCAAGCCTTCTCTTTCCCCACAGCATCAGATCCCACCAGCTCTGCTGGCTGCACGGTCCCCAGGGTTTCTCCATCCTCACTGGGAGGACCTGAGAGTGCCACAAAGTTCTTCACACCAGTAGCATTGAGAATGGAGATGAGGATCCTTGACCTGAAGTGTCCTGTGATCAGTGGAGATGCAGTTACTTAAATCCATTGGTCAACGTCCTCATGAAGGCAAAGGCAGGAGAAGTTTATACACAGTTTATATATCAGCTTTTTTAGACATATATATGGGCTTCTTCATCACTGCTTGCTTGTCCATCATGCAAATGTAGCCTTCTGGCAAATAAGCGGAGCCTGGAGAAGAGGAGGCTCTGTGGAGACCTCCTGGTGGCCTTTCAGGACTTCAAGGGGCCTGTCAGAAAGCTGGGGATGGACTTTTGAGCAGGGCCTGTTGGGCCAGCACAAGGGATAATGGTTTTAAACTAAAAGAGGGAGATTTAGACTAGAGAAAAGGAATTTTTGACACTGAGGGTGGGGAGCCCCTGGCCCAGGCTGCCCAGAGAGGTGGTCACTGCCCCATCCCTGGCACCATCCCAGGTGAGGTTGGATGGAGCTCTGAGCACCCTGCTCTAGTTGGGGATATCCCTGATCACTGCAGAGGGTTTGGACTGGATAAGCTTTAAAAGTCCCATCCCACCCAAACCATCCCATGATTCAATGATCAGTACCAGTGGTGCCCCTTGCTCCACTTCTCAAGGTGATTTGGAAGATGCAAGTTCTGCTTGTCATTCCAGGTGTTCCCATGCACCTTATTCAGCAGCTGGTGCTGATCCTCAGGAGAAAAAGCAGCACTTGGGGACTTGCAAAGCCTTCCCAGTGTCACAGAAGGGAGGTTAAAGGTCTATCCCAAAGTGAAGTGGCTGCTTTATCAGGATATCCTGCCTAGGACATCCTTCTGGATCCCCAGCACACATCCAGCCACCTCAGGCCTATTTTTAGGCACGTGTTTCCCGTGGAGCTGCTGGGGAAGGAGAGGAAGGTGGCCATCAGACCGTGGGAGGGTCTGACTCACACCTCAGGGTTCATAAACACGTTGAGTCCTTCCTCTGCTCTTGGCTTTTTGGCATTGTTCTGCAGAAGACTTCAACCTTCCTCGTGGTGAAGGGCTGATGGATTGAGAAGCCTCAAACCTCTTCCTTCCACTGATCAACGTCTCCATTCTTCTTTCTGTTGCATGAGTATTTCTGTTCAGCATTTAGAATAGTGGAATTTCTGCTCCTCTGCCTCACAACTAATCCCAAACACACATTTTTATGCTGGGCAGTGTTACCCTTCCAAAGGCAGGAGGCACAAAGGGATTTTTCAAGAACCGTGAGGCTTTATCTAAAGCCTCCAGATAAAAGTTGTCTTCACCTTTAGCCTGGTATCCTGTGGGCAGAAGGCCAAACGTGACAGATCAGCATCTCTTTAAGCACTCAGCATTGAGAAATATCTGACAGGATGCACCTGAAGGATGTATGTAAAACAGGGGCCCATTGAGGAGGAGGAGGAGGTGGTGGAGTTCTTACACAAAGCATCTCACCCGTGTGCAGAAACTTGCCACAGCTTGATTTGAGCCACTGGCACGTGGCCCACGGGGCTGGGAGAGCCCCTGGTGCCCTGTGGCTGTGGTGCCCCCTCTTCACTGTGCAGTGACAGCATTTTTACCAAGCTTTGGTTTATTTTTACAGCAAATAATCGTTGGCCACTCCTTACCTTTCCAGGCTGAGCCCTTGTGTAATCCACAGACCAAAGGTTTCTGGTCAAAATGCACCAGTCACCACCCTGAAATCTTTTAAATGCAGTGAAAGGTTTTCATGGGTTTGAGCTGACTCTTAATTGTTGAGCTGTTATCTTGCATTTCCAGTGTATTTTTGGTTTTTTTCCCCTGTGCTGGAGGGCTGATAATTTCATTTAAGGACAGAAAACAAAGCTGTGTTTCCACCCAGAGCAGTTCCCTTCAGGGTGAGGTTGGCACAGGCTTGCTCCAGCACTTGTTGCCACTGGAACCCTTCAGATCCACCCTTCCCAAAGCTGCAGAGCTGCCCCCAGCCTCTCGACTGGGTTAACCTTGGCCTTTCTGTGGCACCTCTGTTGAAGGCTTTGTTTTTTTTGAGTCTGCCCAAGAAGGATGAAGGTGTCCTCTGTTTATAGCTGGAGAGCCTGGCACGAGAGATAATCCAGGAGCAACATCATGAAATTATATTTCCTCTTGTCCAAATAATGAACCTGGTTTATGACCACAGGAAATGGGGTGAATTACAGGAACTGGAGCTGGGCACGTGGAGCCTTTGAAAGCCAAGCCAGCACCTGCAGCCCCAGGCCTTGGGTGGGATTTAGAACCTCCCAGCAAGGCAGCTGAGATGCTGTCCTCTCCAGCAGTCACGCTGGACTCATCTGTTCTCCTCCTCAGACACATTGCTGATGTTTTGGGGGACCTGAACTCAAGGCTTTTGAGTTTCACATCTGGGTTTGTGGGGGGCAAACTGAGGTTCTTTGACTTTCTACCTGCTTTCAGAAAATTCACAGCTTTTCCACGATCTCTTTTTCCTGGGAATTGTTGCTCCTGAGGCCACCTCACCAGCGTTACCACCTCAGCTAACTTTCTGGTTTAACCCCATCTGGCAGCTAAGCACCACACAGCCCATTGATCTGTACCCCAGCCCAAACCAGGATGCTTCCCCACACACCAGATAGAGGCCATCAGACCAAGCTGTCTGCCCTCCTGCACAACAAAGTGTGATTTGGCTCTTGAAAAGCTGGAATTTTCTGGTCTGTGGCTTTTCCTTGCAGGGTGAGGCTGAGTTATGTAAAAAAAGGAGAGATTTGGGGTGGCCTAAAGGAGTTTGGAGGGTGAGTGAGGCAGGAAGATGGAGGGGAGAGCGTGAGGAGCCGAGGTGCCCAGGGACACCACCCTGGTGACAGGGTAAGTTGTCCCTCATGGAGCCACCAAATTCCTTGTTGAGGGTGGGAGAGCCACCATCACTCTTCAGACCCTGAGATGCTGGAGCAGATATTCCCCTGGCAGGACACAGAACCCCAGCGTGGTGGGGTTGGAAGGGACCTCTGGGGATCATCTCATCCCACCCCCCTGCTCCAGCAGGGTCACAAGGGGACTGCAGTTCCCAATTCCTGCCTTACCAATCTGGTCATAAATGGTGTGAATGCTTTTTTTTGAAGCTGTAAAGCAAAAAAATCATTGTTGGATGGGACAGGGAGATGGTTTCTGTGCTCCTGCCTGCACGTAAGGATGACAGCAGTCACTCCTCACCCATCACACACCACCCGTGGTGCAGCTCCTTCCACAGAGGACCTTTCTCTCCCCAAAATACCTTTAAACCCAAAGTGTTGTAGTTTCACATCACTGGTGGTGGGTTATTTTTTTTCAGAGTGGGGTGAAAACCTTCCTGTAGATAATCAAGCAATCTGTTTAAGGATGATGAGCTCCACTGCTTGAACTTCTATTCAAGGAGGAGCTGATCCCATTCCCTTCTCTAGGTAGAAGTGATAACTCTAAAACTCAACTTATGTCAGCAAAAATGCATTTATTTCTTTTTTAAAGCATTGGGTTTTGGAAAGAAGAATGTGGAGCAGGTTTCCTAGTTACTGTAACAATACCTTCAACTTGTGTTCACCTGGTTGGGGTTTTTTTTGGCTTTTTCTCATTTTATTGTAAAACAGTCAAGTGGGAAGACAAATATTCAGATATTTTTTTGGCTGAGTTCAAATGTAATGAAATGGAATTGAGTAGTTAGGTTTTAAATATGCTTAGTGAGTGTTTCTGGTGTTTCTTCTCCTTTTGTAACAATATTTAAGATGCTTGTACTGGTGTGAGAGTTGTACATGGCTCTTTGGGAAAGCCACAGATTGTCAAAGGCAATGAACCAGGGCTTGTGTTCAGCCAAAATAATCTGCATCTATCGTGAGATTCCAGCCCTGAAGTTGTACAAATTGGGTGAAGAGCTGGCCCTAAGTGAAAACAAGGGGTGAACAATGTCCTTTCTTCTTGCTCTTCAAGTCTTCATAGCTGGTTATAAAATGTAAACATTAAGGTCATGGTTTGAGCTGGTGGAGAAAATCACAGTGACTCATTTACTTCAGAAATGAGCCCGTGCAGCCCACAGCACGCTCCTGGTGGTCCTGCCCCTCAGGGCCCCAAGGTGAAGGCCACCTCCTGATGTCCCCTTTGCTGGTGGGGGCAGCTCAGAGAGGAAGAAAGTCACTTGGAGCAAGGGAAGGTCCCACTCTCTGGAGTGTCTGAGGAGCTATCAGGAGAATCCTTCTTGCAGAGTGTCTGGTACCAGCTGTAGGTGCAAGTTACAGGATGTGTCAGAAATGAAGGAGCAGATTTAGATCTGGGGGAGGAGGAAATAAGGAATGAGAGTGGGAAAGGTGAAGCAGAGGCAGGTGTGGTGGCCAGTAGGATGCACTCAAAGCCAGGAGGGCTGAAGCAAGCTGCCAACCTTCACACCTCTGCAGCCCCTTTCAGGTTCTGTGAAGACACTTCAGCAGATGTCAATGTATGGGTGTGGGATTGTCTTTGGCTTGATCACAGAGCCAGAAGAAAAGCTCCTGGGATGTCTCCATCATTTCCTAGCAAATTTTTGTCACTCTGCTGTATATTTTCTACTCCAGCAAGGTGGGTGGCCCAGCAGTAGCTGTAGTCACTGCCGTTGGGTCCCTCATCACCTTCCAACACACCAGCCTTAAAGAGAGTTTTATATTCTACATGTGGAAAGATTTCCACTGCCCCAAAACTCTCCTGAATGAGACCTGCAGGATCTTCCACAGCGGAGCTGGAGCATCACAGAGCAGTCCCAGATTTCATGATTTCAGACCTTCCTTCTTTCAAGTTGGCTTTCTCCTCATTCCTTAATCGACGAGCCGCTCTCTTTGCTCATGAGCCGACTCCTGATGACCATGCTGCTGTGCCTCGTGATCTGGTCCTGAAACTCTGAAGTCATAAAGAAATAGAGGATGGGATCCAAGCAGCAGTCCAGACTGGCCAGGCTGAGGCAGAAGGGCTGGGAGTAGAGCGTGACGCTGCTCAGGAAGCAGTCCGTGATGACGTTCTCTTTCACCAGCATGTAGAAGAAGAAGTTGATGTGGTAGGGTGCAAAACACACGCAGAACACGACGGCACACATGGAAACCATCCTCAAAGCCTTCCTCCTCTCGCCGCTGTTCTGCAGGGGGATCTGGAAGCCACGGAGAGAGTCTTTGGTTTTCCAAGTGCAGAACAAGATGATGACGAGGGGGCCGATGAACCCCAAGAGCTCCGCCGCGCCCGTCATCACCACGGTGGCCACTTGGTTCTTGATCTGCCACACTTGGAGGTCTGCAAAGCAGGTGTTTTGGTTTTTATCCAGGCCGTAGCTGCGCATGATGGGGAAGGGCAAGCAGGCCAACCCCACGAAGAGCCAGACCAGGGCGCTGATGGCCACGTCGTAGCGGCGCTTCCAGTCCTTGGCTTTGAACGGCTGGTAGAGGAAGAAATACCTCTGGATGCTGATGCAGGTGAGGAAGCAGATGCTGGCGTACATGTTGAGGTACTTCAGGTAGAAGCACAGCAAGCAGAGGAACCTCCCAAAAGGCCACGTGTGGTTGATGTAGTAGTATATTCGCAGGGGCAGCGAGAGGACGTGGGCCAGGTCG
>NW_008601192.1:0-524 GCF_000691845.1 Merops nubicus | reverse complement strand
GGACACCGTGCTGGTGGACGAGGTGCCGCGGGGGCCGGGGGTGGCCATGGGGACATCAGGGGGGTCTTGGGGACCTCGAGGGGGTCATGGGGACATCAAGTTGGCCATGGGGACGCCAGGTTGGTCATGGGGACCTCAAGGGGGTCATGGGGACGTCAAGGAAGGTCAAGGGGACGTCAAGGAAGGTCTCGGGGACATCAAGAGGGTCTTGGGGACATCAAGGTTGGCCATGGGGACATCAAGGAAGGTCTTGGGGACATCAAGAGGGTCTTGGGGACATCAAGTTGGCCATGGAGACATCAAGGAAGGTCTTGGGGACGTCAAGGTGGCCCATGGGGATCTCAAGGTGGTCATGGGGACATCAAGGAAGGTCATGGGGACCTTAGGGAAGGTCATTGGGACATCAAGGTGGCCCATGGGGATCTCAAGGTGGTCTTGGCGACATCAAGAGGGTCTTGGGAACATCAAGGTTGGCCATGGGGATGTCAAGTTGGCCCTGGAGACATCAAGGAAGGTCTTGGGGA